>NC_079170.1:29667714-29682714 GCF_947568905.1 Ostrea edulis
CACTCAACAATAGTAACAAATTCCCCATACACCTATGTCATCCTGTGCATTAGGCCTTGTGCCAGTTCACAGAAACCCAGCCCACACGGTCTATTAGTTCTAGGTCTACCTCCACATTCACTCTGTCAACGTCTACTGTCCGTGTCTCAGGTGAAATAAGTGCCTTCAATGTCCATGAGACTCGAGTTCTTGCACGCGTGGAAAACGAAAGTCTAGCCATGTCCATAATTATATCCACCAACAAAAACCACTTGAAATCTCTCTTCACACACTCGTCATTAAATAACTGCTCAATTAATATCAATATCAATGCTCCTCTAAGAAAAAAACCGTGCAGTTGTGGATTCATATTCTGATTAGGTCTGTCAAAATGCTTCGCGCTGATGGACTGTCGAGTTACGTCACGCATCACCCTGATTATTGATTTATTCAAAGAGGACTAACTCTAATACAATTAACTTATACACTCGTCGGCCGATTTTTTGTCGGCAACGTAGTTGCCAAAATGAGGGTCGTAGAATTCGATTCTGGTGTTATTTTTAATGTACAGCGAAAAACTAATAGGGTCTGTAAGTCTCGTTTGGTTTCACTTTCGGTTTTACTACTTCCGGGTACAACAACGTGTGGAATATATACAGTCGTAACAGAGAGTCGGTGCTAATATGTAATTTGGTGTATTGTTAAGCGATCGGCTGCATACATGAGACTGGGAAAACTCTGCCATGTAGTTTATTTAAGTTCCTAGTCGATGCTACAGTAAGGAAGCGGTGGATACAAAGATGTAGGTACGTAATATTATCATAATTCAACGAATAATCATGTCAAATTAACACACGTGTGTATAAACTGACAGAATATACTGGACGTGTTGTTTAGATAAATCAGAGGGGGAGTAGGCCTACAAAAGATTTTGACAGACGAACTGATAAAAATAAAATAATGGGAAAAGAAATTACATGTACTAAAATTTCATAAATGGGGGGGGGGGGGGGGGGGGTGGGGTGGTAAAGTTTCTCTTCGTTTATTGATTTCAACATTTATCAACATATTTTACTACATAATTCCCTTTTGCCTGAAAAGGGGAAGGGACACTAATTTATTGTATCAATATAGAAAAAATAACCTTGCTAGGAAAAGGTTGACAGGATACCCTTGATACTACTTGCCTTTATATAGGTTCCTGCATGATTAAATATTGTATTGTGTTTCAAGAGAACTGGCATATATCTTTATTGTATAATTATATAAAAGTGACACATGGCCTTGATAAGAATGATTGTAACACTCATATCCTGTGCTTATTTCAGAAACTATAACTTACATTTGTTGTGTAGTGAGCCATTTTAAGTCAATAAAAACATCAATTTATGGTATATTACTTTTTTTCATAGATACAAAGTTACGAAACCTGCTGAAGCAGAATCATTTGCTTCAAACGTACATGTAGGAACCGAAGTTGATACTGCTACCAATATATCTGTACCAGACAACAATGATACAGCATCAAACCCTCAACATTTAAAAAGGTACAGTGTACGATACAAGTATTGTCAATACCAGATATTAGTACATCAAACCAGGAAGTTACAGTGGTTGTTAAGTTTAGTGTCAGGTGGTTTTCTGTATTTTCTTCATTCTCATTTCAGTGTTATCTAAATTTATATGCACACCAAATTTTATAATGGTATTGTTTTTGTTCTGATAGCTTCCCTTGAAGACTAGGATGTTGTAAACTTGCAGTGAGAAATATACCTGCATAATTAAAGGAAACCATCCATGACCATTGGGAACATCATAATTGAAAGACCCTGGAAAGGTATGTTTTAGCGGTTCTTTAAGGAAAAATGAACAATGCACTTTCTATACACTGACTAGTTATCAGATTTCACAATATTCAATTACCTAGTAATTTTTTTTTGGGGGGGGGGGGGGGGAGGTATAAATGTTGCTGTATACACCATTTTGTGTGAATATTTTTTAATATATTCATGAAATTTTGTTTGAAGGGATCATGAACACTGTTGGGAGTGTCCATTCAACTGAAATATCAAAGCCAGAAGAATTGAAGATTGCAATGGATGCAACAGAAGAGACCTAATATGAGCAAATTGATATGAATAGTCAGTCTTTCGCTTACAGTAATTACAAGAGTCGCCACAAAGGAAAGACTTTAATATGTATTACACCTAATGCAGCTCATTTCCAATTGTGTATGCTGGATACAAATCTGATTTGGCAATTGTGAACCATTGTGGCATTTTAGAGAAGTTGCAAGTTGGTGATATATTCCTGGCGGACAAAGGATTTTGTATATTTGACAAACTTCCAAATGACATGACATTTAATATCCCATTCTTTCTTACAAATAAATCCCACTTCTCAAAAGAGGATCACAACTTTGCTATAAAATTTCCAGATGCAGAATCCATGTTGAATGGGAAAATGAGAGAATATTTTTTTTTTAAAAATTCCTCAGCCATATTCTGTCATAGTATAGATATTGATCTGACAAAATATTTCAGCTTTGTGTGGCCCATGTGGTTTTGTAGGTTCCCCTTTTGAAGGAGATTGCAGATAAATCCTACAAATTTATTAGATTAATTGCATGTATATATATGCTCATACCTGCCACATTGAATTTTTAAAGTTAAAAGTAATGAATATCATATTTATGCAATATAACTTTTCTACATATTTATATAAATATAAAGCCTTTTATATTCATATGAAGCCTTTTGGAACGTCTCCATCAGAATGAAATATTCTCGAGAGGGACGTTAAACAATTTACAATCAAACATAAAGCCTTTTGTTCTCCTGAAGGTTTTCAAATCTGCATTATTAAAAAAGAAGTAAAATCCATTGTTTTTAGTGAATGCATGTAATTCAATGATTTTCGTAAAGCTGGACACTGTGTCTATACAAATTTTGGTTCATCTAAAATAAAAAAAACTCTGTCTATAATGTTTATTCAATAAATATACATGTAATTACATAACTTTGATAGATGCACCACTGATATCATAATAAAGTATATGTACATGTGGTTATGTGTGTGTGTTCTAGACTGCAAAAATACTTTATTATTATAATTAAACTCTATCACGCTTAAAAAGTTGACCATAATACATCTTTGTCAATGTATTTGAGTGTCACTAGGAATCCACACTAGCAAATCACAGCATTGGGTGTCTTTCAGGTGTTGTTGTCCTTGAATCTGATGCCAATATTCATATTTTGTTTTAATGGGCAGCGAACCATCTCTTACATCACATTCTAAAATGGCAATTGTCATTACATGTATTGATAAAATATACATGATTTACAAGTGGTCGGATTAGTGGTGAAAGTATTATACTGCAATATGCATACTTCTTTTGACATAGATGTACTGCAGTATTCAAAACTTGATGCAAGTAAAGTTTATAAAGAACATTAGCAGTTCAATATCACAATGAAGTCGAAGTAGTATTTGTATTTCATTCATAAAATGTTACTTTAAAGTTATAATAAACTTGGATACATCCATAATAATATATATGAATACATATATGTACAGCTAATGTACATGTATTAGGTACACATAATTGTTCAATCTATAATGCTGACTTACTAAGAGGGAAATCCCAACATTTGCACAGGCCTCTTTAATTGTCATTGTTCGAGCTGAAAATGGGCACTTAGCCTCAATTAAGAATTTCAGGGGTTGCTGAAAATGGCCTACTGCCCTTCGGAATGAGGATGCAGTTAATTCCTCCATTGTTGTTGTGACCTTTGACTGTGCCGACTTTGGATGTTTTATCCAACTACTGGCGTATTTTACATTGAACAGTTTTATTTGCCTTCTTATATCTGAAAAATTCCAATATATCTACATGTAAAAATTTTATTTTCACAGTTTGAACCCATTTATTACTTACTTTGGGTATAGATAAGTTTATTCCAATTTGGGCCCAGAGGGCATAACAGCAAGACAGTTTATAAAGAAAGAAATTTCTAAAAAGAAAGAAAGTTTACAACATATAATCTAATAATTATTATAATCATAATAAATATAGATCCAAACATGTATTGACATTATTTTATCTTTAAATTGTGTACCTGCCTTTGAAAAGTTGCTGCCATATGAAGATCGACACTTATACTGCCCCACTATGGGCATACTGGCATCAGACATCCACATTAATGATGACTGCACAATACACAACACCTTTATCCTCAGATTCAAGGCATATCTATAAAATAATTTTCAAATATTAAACAATCAACCCATCTGTGATGTAACTGATATAGATATTTACATTTAATGAGCTTTGTATATTGAATATGTATACAACTGTACACTGCAGGTACGTACATGTAGTATCGTTGCCCCCCCCCCCCCCCCCCCCCCCCCCCCTTCTGATCGTACAAAGCAAGTTTTATGCATAATCCGTTTTTATTTTCAATTGGAATGATTTGGGAATATAAAAACGTATCGTACATCTCATTGCGCTTTTACCAACCTGCTCTTTATCTGCAAGACGTACCTTCGTCGATGCTTGTACACTGGCGGTTATTACACGTAATTCGTCAAACACGAAGCGAAGAATCCTCGACCACTCCACTAATGCTTCAATTCCCATGTTTATCTCGTTAAACTTCCACATAATCGATTGATAACGCTATATCTAACGTATACCACTCTCTACACAGTGCAATCTGAGATGTTGATGTACCCGGAAGTTAATAATCTCGCTAATTCTCGGCAATCACATGACGAGACTTACAGACCCTATTATCTGTATTTTTAATTTTTCAAATCAAAATCATATTGGAATGTAAATTTTTCCAGATAATGGCATATGATTTTATGTGCACAAATTGTATACATTCAGCATCTTGTGAAAAGTTGGTGTGATTTATCTATATTCCTAGGAGTTAAAATTCTATGCAAGATAATTTTGGTCAAGGAATACTCTTTATCTGTCTAGACCGCATAAAAAAGTAAGCCTGAGTGAAAAATACTCCAATTTATTTCATAAAAACTATACCTTATCTAACAAAGTAATAAAACAACTAATGTAAACTAACTATAATATATCATTAACAAAGTTTTGCAAGCCAGCTGATAAAATAATAAAAGAAAACTAATAATCTGTGTCCAGTGTATCCAATACCGCAAAGAAAAAACTAACTAAATAAACATAAATATCACTAAATATGTCAATCTTACAGAGTTTTTTTCTGTAAGGAGGTCTAATGCATTGTGATCACAATTTTTCAAACTGAAGTACATCATTGTGGTAAATATAAAATCAGAAATATTTTCTTCGTCATTTTAAAGTTCATCCCATCTGGTTAACTCGGTAGATTAAGGCATCAGGCTGGTTATCTGTATATTGCGTGTTCAAGTTGCATGGATTTTTTCTTTTTTCCATAATGAATTTACTCTAGAATTGCAAATCTTTTGCTACAGTGGGCAAAATTTTAAAATTGCAACAGCACAACTTTCTTACATCTTTCCTATAGCATTTACACTCATGGCAGCTTTAACTATTAAAAGTGTTAGACCTCCTTAAAGTACAATTGACAAATAAACATGATGTACTGCAGAAAAATGAAATGCAGTACATATATACAAGTCAGATTATGTTGCATAGATAATTGAAACTTCCGTAATGGCGAAGAAGTAGGACAATGTATTTTTGGGGGAAAGTTGGCAATGATGTAACGAAAGATCATTATAAATTCCTTTCTAAATATGTGATATGTATGCATTAATTAATAATTTTCGGTCAAAAAGATCACAATTTTTCTGCATACACAACTTGAGAAAAAGAAAGTCTAGCCCGGGGGTTCAAAGTGTGCATAAATACAACAGAGCATTTTTTACTGCATTCATGACAAATTAATTACAATGTACATCATAAAATTACAATATGAATGAATAATTTATGAGGAATTCAAAAGATAATTTCTTCTATCTCATTCTGACAAAATAAGTAAATGTACAAAATACAATGATAGAAAAGGGATCATGCATGGAATGTTTATATCATCTTATTCTTTAAGTTTGAATTCAGATGCATCACAACCGCTAGCCTGTCTCACACTGTTCTAGTTCTGCCAGTCACTCAGATCTAAAATTGAAATTAGAAATGTATTATCATTATATGCAATATAGCTGGATGTCTTTTTTTTTTAAAAACCTTTCATCAGTTGGATTTCAGTAAGTCTTGTGCTACAATGAACACTTGATTCATCAAACAGATTTAATCCTCTACATACATCTTAACCCTCCCAATTTACATAGGTGTATCCTGCAAATAAGCCTAACCTCCTACTACTGGAAGTCGAGAGATGTAAATCTCCCACAAAAGCTTCTCTCTCTCTCTCTCTCTCTCTCAATTTCCCTCTTTATTAAATGCTTGAATTTACAAACCAATTATTTACATTGGTTTATTAACCAATAGAGGGTGCAGCATTCGGGTTATACAAACCCATTGTTTCATAAATGCATGTTACTGAGTCTCTGGATTTATAATAATTATATTATACTTGTATCACTATTTACAAGCTGGAGTACTATTGATGACAGAAGATATCTTTTAGGGGGAGAAGAGGTGAACACTTTAAAACAAAATTAGAAGTTTTTAAATAAAAAGAAGAAATTTCTTATGCTAGTAGCTTATGAGTTTAGAGTGTGGTATCTCGGAAATACTAGTTTTTATGTTGAGAAAATAATGTGCCATACAATATTCGAAGTAGTCTATAATGATTGAACTCCAATCCATGGATTCAAATCATTCATTTGGGAAAGGGCCTTCTGCAAATTATGTGCCAGCAGTGTTGGATCTGGTGAATTGAATAAGTTTTAAGACATGCAGAGATACTTAATTTATAAATTAATTAATAAATTTTCCCCAGTTTTAGTTTTAATTGTTTAATGTGAAAGAGAAAGATTTCTCTCGAAGTAGTCATCTGATGTTTAAATGCATGCAGGCAATTCCCTTTAACTTTCCCAAATGCTGTGTACAAGAACTAAACATACCATGATCATAATAACTATCTATCGATTCTTCTTCTTTTCTTTCTTTGGTTTCTGCCTGTTGTGTTGACTTGGTGTTGCTGACTGAGCAGGTTGCTTAACATCCTCATCAGTGTCCTACAGAACAAGAACTTCGGGTTAACTTGTTGCTTGAGAGACGGGAAAGTGATAAGTCCACTGAGCAATCTAAGACAAAAACTGTCATACAGGATCTTTTAAAAATTATTTAGTTCATTTAATTTATAAGACTGTTCAGATCAGAAAATAGTTGGATGTTGGTGATTATGTCTCTTAAAGAGTACTTGGCTGACACTAAATATTAGTGGTTTAGAATAGTGGTTTAATACAAACTGTTACAGAGCTCCAGATAAGGTGCGTATCAGCGTAAATACTCATTAAATTTGACCAAATACGCATTAAAGTTTAAAATCAGGCGTACAATTACGCAATCATGAATGTAAATACGCTTTACACTCCTAAAGTAATGCATAGAGGTAACTCAAAACAACTGTATAAGCCTAATTGTTATACTTCTTTCTTAAATAAACAAGTAGGGTGCGGTCGAAAGCACATACATGCAACTTATATTTTCAATCGTAAACGATTGATTGTTGCTACAGCCATGGCACAGGAAATGGTACCGACAAACGATATATATTTCTTCTGTTAAACTTACTAAGTTTTTACTGAAAGGTCGCTACTGCAGCATATTGTCTCGCTAACTATTTGAAAGTATTTGCAAGAATAGGAGTCACGCATTTATTTACCCACTTCCGTCACAAATGCACTCGTTTTACACAGATGGAGGAAGACCAATTCTTGGTTAACAGTACAAGGTGATGGGAATCCGACAGTAATTTGTAATGAAAACAAAGTGCAAAAATATATATGGGCAGAATTAGGATCGTTTAAATTTAAAAAAAAAAATGCTATAGAGAGTCACAAAACCTTTAGACTTTGAAACTGATATTTTTTTGTTTAAAATGCTTTTAGTTTCTCGGTTATAACAGTTTTATTTACAATATGACAAATAGTTTTGTTGTTTGTTTGGTGTTTATGATTTTTTTTCAATACTCTACAATCACAGGGGCTTCTTATCCATTTTGTTCTCAATCTATGTTATATATTTATATAGATTGAGGAAAAAATGGATAAGAAGCCCCTGTGGTACAATAAATGATTGTACATATGTATATTCACGGGTGAAAATCCTTTGTAGTTCTTTTTATTATAAACTCTTCATTGTCATTGGGATTTTGAAATTTATTGTTGAGGTATTACATTTTGATATGCCAGACACTCCATCTCATAATATTTGATTATATTTAGACTAAGTGATTAAATTCTGTATTAGTGGCAAACAGCAAAGATAATCAATAAATTAACAAAATACTCTTTTGACTTTGGTAAAAATTATCTGGAGCTCTGGACTATTACATTTCAAATGCAGGCCAGTTGAGGCCAATTCATTTAGTCAACACAATGTGCAGTATGTCAGTTTAGAGATACAAAGTAGGACAGATGTGTGATATGTCAGTTTAGAGATACAAAGTAGGACAGATGTGTGATATGTCAGTTTAGAGATACAAAGTAGGACAGCTGTGTGATATGTCAGTTTAGAGATACAAAGTAGGACAGATGTGCAGCATGTCAGTTTACTCCAGCCTGCGGTTGCTTTACCTCACAAAAACCGGGTGTATTTTCCTTTGTGGATAATTATGAATAAATTTACCTGCTCTGATTCACTCTTGGGTATAAATATTACGGCCATGATACATATAATTTGGAAAATTGCCCCAATAAATAAACCATAATGAAGAATGTTTTCAAACAGAGTGGGTTCTTCTATCTCGATCGCCATATTTGTTGTCAGACCGGTTTCCAGATTTACGACATTTGGAATAGGACGAACTTTACGTTTCTTACAGGGAATATGGCAGAATTGAATGTTGAAGTATTGACAATAGACGTAGGGTGATTTTGTAAACTGATTAATTGACTATCAAAGCTGTAGCATCTATTGTCGTAAAATAGAATTCCGCGATAACCAATAGAAATGCTTGTTACACTTCCTGCCAAAATTTGAAAGACTACCTCCAACGAAGTGGGAAATTCGAACAAAATAAAAAGTAAGCATGCTTAATACTTGACAATTTTGGTGTGGTAAAGTTTTATAAAAATCTGTTATTTAGAGCAGTTTAAATAGAAGTTCATATATCTTTGATGATATATGCTAGGCCATTAGACTCTTTCAAAATAGTGTATGTCGCCATGATTGTCGTATGCTGGAACAGACTGCACTTTAATTTAAAGTTTGATGTACAAGTGATTTATCATATTGAACTTGTTACAATCATTTGTTTGTTGTTCTAAATAGTTGATTAGCTTGAAGTCTTTGTATATTCTGCTGCACCTGTGCACAGGTATTTTACATCGCATGGGAAGTCTGATAGCAATGTGTACGTACCCAATCATTGGGCCAATGAACAGGTCCAGTCCAAAGACTATTTCTACCTATGTAGCTACGTAGGTATTTAAACCTGCTCAGGGTAGCTATTTTCACCTACTTTTTCCGTCACTTGCATTTTGTGGCCAAACGCAGGAATGGCGCAATATGGTGTGTACCAAATTTCTTGATCCACTTACACTGACGATGAATGTACTACAAAAATATTGGACAAAAAATTATTACTTTCTAACCTTTTAAATTTTCATCAATAACTACACCCAGTTCCATTTTCTAGGAGCTTAGGATCAAAGCTATGTGATAAGAAGTCTAGAATGTCTTACAAATCTGTATTAATTCTAAAATTTACTTTCATGCATTTTTACATTAAAGGTCTTTGAGGCGATTTTTCATGCATTTCTACATTCTCCACCCTCGTAAAGTATTCAAATTTGCACTCCGACTTTTGCCGTGCACATGCACAACATGATACATAAAACGACTGACCTGACCTGTTTAAAAGATGCGCCTTAATTATTATTTATTAATATTCTGATAAACAGGTAAAAATAGGTAGAAGTAGCTACTTTAAGTAGGTTTAAATACATAGGTAGCTATTTTAAAATAGCTACGTAGGTAGAAATGGTCTTTGGACTGGACCTAATGAACAGATAAAATCAAGTATCAGGAGAACTCGTACCCAGGAGAACTCGTACCCAGAAATTTGGGTACGAGTTCTCCTGGAGAAGTCGTACCCAGGTACGAGTTCTCCAAGAGAAGTCATACCCATCAATATCTGGGTACGAGTTCTCCTGGGGGAAAAACTCCGTCATTTTACCAAATAGAAATGTGGGTACGAGTTCTCCTAGTGAAAAACTTTGTCAATTTTATTATAAAAATCTGGGTATGAGTTCTCCAGGAGAAAAACTGCCATTTCTGTCCTAAAAATCTGGGTACGAGTTCTCCTGGACAAAAAACTTTGTCATTTTATCAAATGGAAATCTGTATACGAGTTCTCCTGGAGAAAAACTTGGTCATTTCTGTCATAAAAATCTAGGTACAAGTTCTCCAGGAGAGAAAAACTTATTTTAAAATTTAGAAATATGGGTAAGAGTTCTCCTGGAGAAATAGAAAACTTAGTATAAATGAATTAAAATCTAGGTACAGGTTCTCCTGGAGAAAAAATACCTTGTCATTTTATTAAATGGATTCTCCTGGAGAAAACCTGTCTTTTCTGTCATAAAACTGGGTAGGGGAATCTCCTGGAGAAAAACTTTGTCATTTTATCAAATGGAAATCTGTATACGAGTTCTCCTGGAGAAAAACTTGGTCATTTCTGTCATAAAAATCTAGGTACAAGTTCTCCAGGAGAGAAAAACTTATTTTAAAATTTAGAAATATGGGTAAGAGTTCTCCTGGAGAAATAGAAAACTTAGTATAAATGAATTAAAATCTAGGTACAGGTTCTCCTGGAGAAAAAATACCTTGTCATTTTATTAAATGGATTCTCCTGGAGAAAACCTGTCTTTTCTGTCATAAAACTGGGTAGGGGAATCTCCTGGAGAAAAACTTTGTCATTTTATCAAATGGAAATCTGGTAAGACTTCTCCTGGAGAAAAACTATTTCATTATATGGTAATCGAAATTTTGATACGAGTTTATCTCATTAAGAATTGTACAATTTTAGGTATTGAAATCTGGGTACGATTTCTCCTTGAAAAAATCGAGGATTTCATATATTATGTACATAATTTACTATGCCCATGCCTTTCAATTGAATAAAAAAATATACACTGATCGTACTTGTTTGTTGGTGGGTTTTTTTTCTTTCTTTTGAATTGCTTTTTGGCATGAGATGATAATTATTGTAATTAAACACTAATTTTAAACCTCCGACATATTATTTTTGTAGCGTACCTCTATTTTCCGGTTAGTGCACATTGAGGAGAACTCGTACCCAGATTTATATGATAATATGACAAAGTTTTTCCACCAGAATTCATACTGAGATAAAATTTCCATTTGATAAACTGACAATTTTTTTTTCTCCAGGAGAACTCGTACCCAGATTTTAAGGACAGAAAAGATGACGTTTTTCTCCTGAAGAACTCGCACCCAGATTTTTATAATAAATTTGACAAAGTTTTTCTCTAGAACTCGTACCCACATTTCTATTTGGTAAAATGACAAATTTTTTCTCCAGGAGAACTGGTACCCAGATATTGATGGGTACGAGTTCTCCAGAAGTCTAAAATCATTTTAATGTATTTTGTGAAACTTGCAAAAAAATTATCAAGGGTTAAACTTGCAAAGACATTCTCAAAAGTCAAATTACATGAACTGCAAGTATAACATGTTTTAAGTATATTTTTGTCCTGTAATGGACATCACATTTTTTTTTCTTTTTCAAATTGTCTGATTCCAAATTATAAGAAAGTGGCAACAACATTTTGGTCACTCTGTTCTGAGCAGTGTATGTTTCTTGTCAAACCATATGTGTGCGCAGAATCATTTATGAAAAATTTCATAATTTGGACAATAAAGCACATTTTTGTATCATTTTTCTTTCAACAATTAAGATGGACAACTTCATTAACAAGTATTCATATTGTTAACTACATTTATATATCTTTGTAAAAATATCTTTTTTTATTTGCAAAGCTGTTCAATGAAATATACTTTAAGAATTAACATGATTAAAGTTTTAAAAGAATATATTTTAAAATCTCTAGACTGAATTTTAAGATTTAGAATTGGTGGGGTTGATTTAAGGTCAAAACTATACATATTTATAGTAAGTAATTTTTCTTTACTCATTCAGGTTGCCAAGTAAAAGTGAAAGAATAAAAATCCAGAGCCTGATTGAAGTGCCTGCAAGTTTTCATGTGTTTGTCTCCAACTATTGTGATATTCTTATCAAGTTATGGAAGGTATCTTTTTTTCATTTTTAAGTTGACCATTGTATTAACACTGCGCTTGTAAGATTAATCACTGATATTAGATCTCTATCACACACTTACAGAATTCAATGTAGGTTTGATGTGCTGTTTATACAAGGACCCATGTCAAAGAAGACACATAGTGGCATTTCATGCCTGTATTGACCAAGCTTGCCTGCTAAGGCTAATATTGAACATGCATTGAAGCCCTTAACTGTTTTAATGATATATGATCACAAGTATAAATGTATTTATTAGTATAATTGTTTTCACATTGAATTCTAGCTATCTTTCTATTGTGACATGTTTCTGCACTGTAATATCACATGCAATAACACCGCATCTCTGTAACGTTGTACAGGGCATGTCAGTTCACATCAAGATTTAGCTGATCATATTCAATTCACATTTCTCCGATTGCTGATAGCTGTATTTTACAGACACCACACTGTAATGACAAGACACATCCTGTTGATTTAATGATATTTACATCTGCCAATGTTTTGTCATAATAAACGTTTGATTTTTCATAAGTTAGATTCTCTTTCCAAATAGGAGAGTTTTGAGTTACTACCAGAACACTGTTTTATTCTGAATTTAGACACTGCAGTCACATGATTTCAAAGTTTTATTTGCCCTCTATACTTCCCATTCCGACTATAAATATTCAAGTATAATGTTTAGTATGGGTTCTCAAACACAATATAATGTGCTGCCAATGGCTGTTACACTGATGAAAGAAGAAGTGGGCACAAGGACATTCAAGCAGGAGTGACAGCTATCACCCCAATAATTTTGCAGAGAGAATGGGGGTGAATTTATAAAATTTGTAACGGTGAATGCAACAACAACGAGTGGAGTGGTAAAGTTTAATTTAATTTTAGGATACTTTTGAAGGGTTACAGAACTATTAGCACTGAAATCTATCTGTGGTCTATTCTAAGTAGCTGTATTTTCAACTGCATGATATGTAAATTAAATTTTTAATTTCATAATGTGTCATCAGGTTAATGCCAAAAAGAAATAATATATCGAGATGCTGATGGAAATTGATATAGCCCCCCTCCCCCACCGTTTATCCCAATCCTCCCTGACCCTAATGTAAAATACCTTTTAAAGCCCTTGAGATGTATGGTTATAAGGCAGAGGTTAAGTTTTTTCGATTCCCAACAGAGATAAGGGACCCAAAAAGTAAGTGAGTTTGGCTGACTTAGTCAGAAAGCTCATGATTGCATTACCTGCTAGGACACCACGGGGTAAATGCTAAAAATCATAGTTGAATTACACAACAGGTCTGTAATTTATCTCACTTTCTTGTGAAAGATTAAGAATTTCTGCAACATGTAGACTAGATGTGTTCATAAAAATCTGTTCCCCTTCTCCGTGCTGTTGGCTGGTACTATGTCAAGAAGTATTTCTGTTGCAAGTTCTACCTTGCAAACAGAGATGCATGTAACATTCAGTTTTTCCGATATTTTGTTGACGCTTTGGTACATTTGATGTAAAAATCTGGCATGTTTTTAAAAAAAAATTCTGTTGAGAATAACCATGCAAGAAAACCAGAAATTCATAGGGCTAATAAAATATGTGAATATGTCTAAATTTGGGGTAAGAAAAGGTGTTCCTGGTGGCAGTAACTCATAAGTCTTCTCTTATACAAACTGTCCATTGTTTTTATAGCCCCATGATATAAATAACATTGACATTTATTCCTTATAATATGCATGTTAAATTTGTAAACAGATCGTTTGATCATTAGTAATTCAGAGAGTTATTTCCCATACTTCATCCACAGACAATTCATTAAATGATATAATACTGAACATATTAATAACATGATTGAGCACCTCATAGTGAAAAAATTAATTGGAAGATGAGATATATTGTATTTGGACTGTATGTCTACTTTACCAACTTTAAAGTTAGATTTCAATACAAAATGTGAAAACAAGTTTGGTTTTTTTTTTCCATATGTCAAATTTATGTTGCACTTGGTGGTGAAAAGTCAATTCAAAATTCCCTAAAAATGGTCAATTTGGAGTAGAGATAAACCTCTATCTTTTTGTGTCTCTGTCTTCTTCAAATGTTGACAATTCATCATATCTTTCTAGCTTGTGGAATTTTAATTGATCTGAGTGAACCAGTAGAAACCAGCCCACCAAAGCCTGTTCAGTGTAAAAGCCCCAGCCAATCAGAAAGCAGAAACAATAGTACAGAGACCAATGAGAAAAGGTTGGAGGAAGATGACAACTCGTTAGCTGGTTAGTGTTAGCAGGGGCTTCATTAATATAAATGCCTAATTAAAACAGGGAGAAACTTCTCATGTGGGTACTCATTAATGTACAAATACTATTATAAGTGGGATTGTAGAGAGACTCAAACTTAGAAATTTTTCGATTTTTGAACCTTGCTGTCAATTTCAAAATCGATAATTGATGAAATGCTGAAATACCTTAATTTTCAATGAAATTCCTTATTCTTTGGATGAATTTTACTGTAGGATTCATTTTTTTTTATGGAAATGAAAAGCAGTATAGAAAAGAAAATAGTGATTTAATTTCAGATATATCAAAAATGTGATATTCA
>NC_079170.1:29687714-29732714 GCF_947568905.1 Ostrea edulis
GGAGTATCAAGATGAAAAATTATGCCTGCATTTATAATACAGGTGACTCTCGATAACTCGAAGTTCAAAGGACCTTGATAAAACTTCGAGAAATCGAGAGTTCGAGAGATCAAAATTCGGAAATTGAAGGCCTTCCAGTATGGTTCAGATTTTACAGTAACTGGAAATGTATACCAAAGAGATCATATGATATCGTTTTGACATGTTTTTCTTCATATTCGTCAGGTACTTTGATATCAAAATAAAAAACCTTATTTTGCATTAATAAAAACATTTCAAAATATATATATTTATTTGTTCTTTAATCATGCTTAGATGAGCATACAAAACCAAGTTCCGATGACGCTTTACTATCGCAAACTATACAGCACAGTGTTATGATGTTTTAGAGTAACTTTACACAAAGAACAAACTCGAGAAATTTAACAGTCTGTAGATCTCTAAATTATGTATAAAACTTGTTCTCTCGTCGCGTCAAAACAAATTATAGATTTTATTCATAGTCGGATTATATATAATTTTAATCATCACCACTCAAAACCCCAGTGCAAGGTGTAAACTGACCAATTAGCCAATTATATACGCAAGTGTGTCACCTCCACAAAGAAGCACCGTCGATGTGTCAACTATGTAAACACCTAATTACCATCCGTCATTCAAAAAAATCCAGGTAAGGCCCAAGCGGGAATTATTACACGCTTGGGTAACGGTGGGTATACGCTACCACCACTTCGAGAGATCGAGAGTGAAAAACAATGAAATGTGTTTTACAGGACCCAACTTCACTTCGAGAGATCAAGAACTTCAAGAGATTGAATGTTCGAGAGATCGATAGTAAATTTGTTTTGTTATATAAAGAAAAAATCGGGACCATGACTTCACTTCGAGAGACTGAGAACTTCGAAAGATCGAAGTTTGAGTCATCGAGTCACCTGTATTCATTTTGTTATACAAACATCCGTAAACAAAATAGCTTAAATTTCCAATGAAGTTTTTGAACATTGTTTACATTAATGCATTACTGTGCATAAAATACACATAGAAATTTAAATAATACCTCCTGAAAAAATCTTCGTGTCAAAATGACCCCTTAAAAATCCTACACTTGCTATGAAAATTTGGGAACAACCTACCCATATCTAAACAGAAGAGTAATTCCAAATAAATGGGACTGTCACTCCAGTAATTTTACTACAGTTTGGCGGTCAAAAGGGTAGCTGCAGAACACAAAAGGACTAAAGATGGTAATAACAAGCTCAGCAGAGAGCTGGTCTTAAAAAAAAAAGCAACAATCAATCAGACATTGTTCTTTAACAAGCAACATAATGAAGCATGCAGAAGATGTGCAAGAGTGCTGGCTCACTATCAGTGAATGATTAAAAATAATTATGGCAGTGTTATGAAATGTAACTTTTGACCCTCTGAATTTCTCTTTGAAACACACACAAACACACCCCTCCCGATTTTTTTTTCAAAGGGTCATAATGACTTGGCTTTCAAATTAGTGTAAACACTGTTTGTATTTACATATACATGTACATATGCATTTTTGGTTCAAGCAGTGAGATTGATCAAATGAAATTGAAGTGGGGTGGTACTTGATTGAATCTACTGAGAAGCCCTTTGGACTTTACAGGATTGGGTTAAATGAATGTACTACTTCATATCCCAGTGAAATTTTTAAAATTGTTAATCATTACTTAAATGTAGGAATTTTTAAGTTCTTGGATATATAAAGTGTAAACCGTTTTCTTTCTGTCAGGTGTATATTCAATTTTCAAATTCTTTTTCTATGATGAAGATTTCCAAAAAGGAATCTGGGTTGAAGAGACCTTCGATGCTAAAACCCCCAGGTGCTGCCAGTAAATCAAATGAAAATCTCACCACAGTCAGCAATAAATCAATCACTAAAACAGCCAGTGTATCTGTTGGGAAGTCAAAGGCCATTCCTACCTCTAATGCACGAAGGAGTTTGAATACCAGTAACAGAAAGTCTTTAGGGTTAAACACTACAGGGATCCCAAAAAGCATGAAACCTTCTAGCATTACCAACATCAAACAGAATAGCAAAGAGGCAACTGTAGAACCCAGAAAGGGACCCTCCACCAGATTAAGTTTGATGAAGCCCAGCAGTATTCAGAAGCCAGCAATAAAGTCACAAACAACAGAAGTTAAAAGTAAAGTCGGTCCACTAAAGGCTTTGCCAAATTCCTCGAACGTTTCAGGCAAAATGGAGAAAGGTGAAGAAAATATCTAACCTAGTAAAACTAACAGTATGTCTTGGGGTTGTGTTTTTAAGAATAGGTAAAGCCTTGACATACATTATCAATGTCCCCCTCGTTTTTAGCTTTTTCGATATACCAGGCACTAAGTGCATAATCACCAGATAAAATCCTTTTTGGCTCCAATTATTTTTGCAAGTTATCAAGTAGACACATAAATTTATGTATCATATGTGAAGGTACAAACTACAAAATATAGCTTCCATTATGTTTTAGATCCAGTAAATTGTATCAATTTGATTTTTGGTGTAGGTAACCACTTCCATAGAAATATTTCACTTTTTTTGTTAATCAGTGACTGTTATGTACAAAGTTTAACCCATTCCTAAATGTGCCTCTATAGTTCTCTGAGAAATGTCCTCAACTTGCAGTTCATTGTTGATCATAATGTATCAGGAGATATGAAAGGAAAATTTATTTTTAACACTGCATTTAGTAAATTTGTTGTCCTTGTTTGTCTTAATTCATAGCGAAGCCAGCCTTAAACAAACAGATGTTGTTGAATCCAGAAGTGTGCACCCCAGTGAAGCCTGACAAAAAAGTCCAACCCAAATTACTGTCACATGACTTTACCACCCCAGTCCGATCTAAGTAAGGCTGACGATATGTTCTATTGGTTCATTGTTTTGTTTTGATAGCAACAGTTACAGTAAACATGCTTATAGTAAACTGCTGGGGATGAACAATTTTGATTCATTATAAACAAATTTTTTTTCTACATCCATTGAGTTCATAATATGTTTTAATACTACAGGAAATCAAAATCACTTCATTGTACGCATGAATTCGTTATAAGCATGTTCACTGTAACCATGTTTTACTGTACAATGCTGAAAACTGGGATAAATTTTTTTATCATGTCTTTGATGCTATGAACACTGTTGATGAATACCCATTAGTCCATGTAAATTAACAGACTTCTACTGTCATGTATTAAAGAAGGTGGAAATCTTTAAAAAAAAATAAAAATTAAACATTTCTGTGTTGCTATGTCATCTGCGACTTGAGAAAGAAAAATTGGCAATCATATTCACTGTATATTTTTGTGGATTGAAAAGTAGCTGCATGGCCAACAAACTTTCTGTTCAGGTAGTAGATGTACTAGCACGTACATGTAGACTGACCTCTCTGTGTTGAGTTGTAGCTTTACTGACTTAGTATTTCTTTTTGTATACCTGGTATTGGGAAATTTTCACCCTGATGCAGTAAATACAAAAAAAAAATTCTTTATTGATTCCGTCCCATTTTGTTTTAAATTTAATTTATATATGTATGATTGATTGATTGTATATTGTTTAATGTCCCACTCGAGAATTTTTCACTCGTATGGAGATGTTTTAACAATGTTAAATGTCCCTTAAAAAGTTGCATATTCAACATTATTCCTGTTTAAAAATTCACCCTTTGCCAGTAAATACTATTATAAGAGATATACCTGTTTAAATTTCTTACTGAAAATGGGGGGGGGGGGGGGGGGGGGGGGGGGGGGGGGGGAGAAAGAAGAAAAAAGGGTGAAAAATATCCCAGTTTTTACAATTCTGTTTTTGTAGATTTGTTTGATAGTTACTGATTTGTTTGGTTACTGATTTGTGTTTGTTGATTTGTTTGATAGTTACTGATTTTGTGTTATTGTGATTGTTGGGTTTTCAGTTCAGTTAGTTCTTCTACACCTGCCTCTGTTCAGAGAAAATCATTTCTGCCGACTCCTCAGAAAACGCGAAGCGGCTCCACCAGTGCTCTGCCTCAACCAAGGTTTGATTCTTCGGTCATAGAAACATTTGTTGTTGTCAAGAAAGTTATGATAATTTGGAACAGTAAGAACTTTACTATATGACGCTCTATTGGAAATAGAATATTACAGATAAGGTGTCTATGTTATATATATGTCAGGATTTCCTCGATGTTGTGTAGACTACAGAAGTGTACTCAATGCTGTTAGGGTGAGATCAAAAGTTCAATGTCTCACAAAAAAACTAAATTCAGTTTTCACCAAGACACCCCCCACCCCACCCCCTTTAAAATGAAATAGGATGAATGTTGAAACTAATCGATTAACAAGTAAAAACATACAATTATGAATAACTCTGTATACCTTTTCTACTCTTTATACGCAAATGAACATGTACATTAAAACTATTGAATGTTCATTAAAATGTAATATTATTACGTGGTTTTTAACAGTCACTTATCTTTTTCCTTTTTATGCCCCTGAGATCGAAGATCGGGGGGCATATTGTTTTTGTCCTGTCTGTCATTTTGTAATTCTGTCTGAAACTTTAACCTTGCTAATAACTTTTGAACAGTAAGTGATAGAGCTTTGATATTTCACATGAGTATTCCTTGTGCCAAGACCTTTCCATTGGTATTGAACCTTTTGACCTTGACATTTGACCTATTTAAAAAAAATTTTTTTTACATTGGTCATAACTTCTAAATGGTAAATATTAGAGCTTTCATATTGTACATGAGCATTTCTTTTGACTAGATCTCTCTACTGATTCCAAGATATTTGCCCTTGTGACCTTGGCCATCTTCGGAATTGGCCATTATCGGTGGCATTTGTGTTTCACAAACACATCTTGTTCTGCTAAAGTGTAATCGATGAACGGGAGATTTGATCCCCCCTCCCCCTAAGTATTTATCCAACAACAATCTTTTGACCTCCCCCTAAGTATTTGAATTTAGATTCTTATCCAACATTGATCTTTTGATTTCGCCCCTTACATGGTTTGACTTTTGTTTTATTTTTTATCTTTGTTGTTTTTTTGCATGCTTTATAGTTCTTTGGTGAAGTCCAGCAGTACCTCCTCACAGAGAGCAAACATGTCTGCTTCTCCTTTTGTCTCACGTACTCTGGTAAGATCAAACACTGAAAAACTGAATGGTAAAAACGGGTGCCATAATGCTGAGTTGTTTTTACATTAATCTATTTTTGCAAAATATGGTCGAAATGCTATAGAAGTTTTGTTTTGTGTATTAAAGCTATCAGCATCTTGTGGCTAGATGAAAACAGTGTGAGGATCATCAAACTTAGTAATCATGATTATACTGATTAGAGGATGAGGCCTCTTGTTTTTCAAGGTCAAGGTCAAACTTACATACATAATTTCATAGACTAAATAATTGTTTGTTTGGATGTTAACCATTTCTTTGATTACTACCACATTGCTAATATATTGAATTTAATCGGAATCATATTGCCCTCAATATATAATATTCTGAAAATCAATATTGCTCACAATTGATCATGAGTTGCATATAACCTTATACATGTACTTCAAAATATTTTAATGTATTTAAAATTTGTTGAGATCAGAATTGGTGTAATCAAAATTTAACGCTCCTTTCTATGATAATGGATTAATAGAAATTCTCACGTCTTCGATGTAATACCAAGTTTTTATGGAGAGAATATACACTGGTAGTGTTGTCCTGTGAACTAATGCATTAGAGAGAACCATACTTTGTAACAAAATTATTGTTTAAAGATATAATTTTTCATTTCTCAGACAAGCACAGGAAATCATACAAGGAAAGGTTTGTTTACATGTAATATACATGTATTTAGCAAGAGCTTGTGACGTGTAAGCAAGTATTGTAATCAGAAAGGAACACAGTGGGTATATAGTTAATGCCAGAAATTGCTTTAACGTGATTGGTTTGGTGAAGGTTGTTGCTTAATCATGCATTAATCTTCACTTCATAAATATATGAGACTTGCTACTAAACAACTTAATAAAATCACAAAACTGTCGGTGTAACGAAAGTGGACAGCATCTAGATGTTGGACTGTGCATAAGACTTTTGACACTAAACATTCAATTCTGTCCCAGAGAGTGCTCTTTATACCGGATGTTGCCTAATCCGATGATTTGTTTCTGGTACAAAGCATGTGTATCTGGATTAGACATGGGGCCCTGTCCTACTGCAGAAAAAAATCTAGGCATTTGATTGGATGACAAGCCAGGAATATGAGGCCATGTTCCCTGCCAAGAATAGATGGGAATACAAAATGACTTTGATAGATCTATATATATACTTTTAAAAACGTTTCGTAAAATAAAGATCATTTGATCACTCTGCAGTAGGACATATTAGTTATATGGATATAGACTCACATTCCCTCTCAAAGTTTAAATTATCCTCGATCTGTTAGGCAAGGGAGAATATAAACTTTGACAGGGAATGCCAGTCCATTTACCCTGCCAAGAATCCATATAATGAATGATATATGGTCCCTATTTTGAGAAGTCATCATGGACAAAACAGTAAAATCATTATTTAGAAATCCAGATTGTGTCTATTTTGAGATAAGTATAGTTTTAACATGTGACATATTCCAAGTTAACAAGAAGGTCGTTGTGACCTTGTTAACTTGGAATATGTCACATGTTAAAACTATACTGGGGAATTCTGAATTTTTGACCAAAACTTGACAAATTTGAAGCATATATTGCTTTAGAAAATATGAGTATACCCTTGCTTAGGCCATGCCAATTTGTAATCTAGTTCGTCGGATTCGCCGCTTCTATTTGTAACAAATCCAAATTATAATATTATCAAAAAATAATATCCGCCCGCGTGTTCAAAAATATCCGTAAATATTTTTTTTAGTTTTTACAACAAGCGCACAAATAACCTTGATGTATATGCTGACAAATGACAGAAGCGCGGGCTCTCGAGAAATTTCCTAACAGTGTAATACGGTTAAGTTATTCATGATGTCTATCTTAATATGTAAGATACTTCATAACACTGGATTGGAAGTTGTTCCTTATACTGGAATCAAACTGGAAGCCGATGAAACTTTTGAAGCGCTATTCGATGCCACTATTTAGAGAACATTGATAGCGTATGATTGATTGTTTGATTAGCCTATATATTGACTGAAGTCTCTCTTGAGAATATTTCACTCACGTGAAGACGTTACCATTGCCGGTGAAGGGCTGCAAAATTTAGGCCTATGCTCAGCGCTTATGGCACTGAGGGATCTTTATCGTGCCAAACCTGCTGTGACAAGGATCTCAGTTTTTGCAGTCCTATCTGAAGGACCGCCCCATTTATTCGCCTCTTACAACAAGCAAGGGGTACTGATCGATGACTATTTTAAACCGGACCGACAGTTTAACGACAACTTCACAAAAGGTTTGGTGATGTCATATCAAAATTCAAGAAAATGCTCAAAGCGATGCAATGGATATTGCATTTGCAATGAATGTCAAAACTGGATGTGTCCCTAGCAATATGCATATCTCTGAATCGAAAGTTTGTAGAAATGAAACTTAAATAAAATTCTTCAAAAATACCTTATCAGTTAATGTTGCAAAGTACATGTATTAGGTATAAAGAAAATAAGTCTTTGAAACCTGAAATACTTCTTATTTATTGTAAACTATATCAACAAAGTTGAAAAATATTAAGTTTATGTGGTAAACAAGTCATATCTGATGATTTTAGATCTTTATTTTTAGGCGCCCGCTTTTTAAAATCACACTTAATTCAATTAAAAATATTTATATTTCTTGTATTCGCTCGCCTCATAATTTTTATCTCCAAAATTAAAAATAATATTTGTAAAATAATTTCGCCCTCTCGCCTCACTTTTTTTGTTTGAAAATCCGAAGAACTATTTTACAAATTGGTGTGGCCTTACCAGTACCTTTCAAACTTACATATCTTGTACACCTGTATCAGCTGCAACTTCAGTATAAAAATGGTACGGAGGAAAATGCGTGCTCCGTGTTTTCCAAAGCAAAATGTACATAAAATTGGGGGGGGGACAAAAAACAACTATTTTCTTCTGAAACCCTAAACGTGCTCAAATCTGTGACAATATTGTGTGGCTTTAAATAATTGCATGCATGATCATGATTATATATTTTTACTTAGGCATCATTTTGAAAAAAAATCAAGTTGTCAAGATTTTATGTCTATTTTGAAATTTATGTGAAACTTTGGGCAGCATTGTGTCCTATCCTAAATTGTCCTTTCACATGTGTATGAATTTTGTATTATTGGCTTTTGTGATATACATTTATTGCATGATAGTGAGGGAGATATGAAGATTTATTCACCCAAGAAAAATCATATTTCCCAAACATTCATGCAATAAATTGTTTATTCGACCATTTAAAATTGATTGATAGATTATCATCATCCCCCGCCCCTAAAAAAAAGGGCCCACCCCGGGTTTTTTTTTTTTTTCGCAAAAATTACTTCCTTCCCAGTGACATGATTGAATGATTAAAGTCACAGAATTACCAAGGATTTCATTGAATGTTAACTTGATTAACACTGTATGTGATGCCTTTTATCATTATTTTTTTCTCAGGAAATAAAAATTAAAAAATAAAATCCTCCCACCCGCCTCATATTTTTTTGCGACCCTGGATGATAATCTACTAATTAAGTTTAACTGGCCTTTTATCTCAATTGTATTGTGGTTCAGGCATGGCTCCCACATTTTCAGGAGAGACATTGCATAGAAACATACTAGATTGTAGCTTACATATACATTTGAATTATGAAGAGGAATCCACATGTTTGTGATGTTGTGCATAGAAGATTCAGAATTTGTTGCTAAACTTGTAATTAGTTTTACATGTATATGATTATACCCAACTAAAGAAACAAAACTCCTATTTATTGATTATTGATAGCTGTCAACATTGGGGCCAAATTAGACTGTTAGGGACCTTAGTCCTTTGTTGATTTTTTCACTGTTTCCAGTAGGTTTTGAAATATTTACCCAACTTTATGGATCATATACATTAATTCATGGATCACATATATATTATGGTCTCTAGGTCAGAGGTTGGTAAAATTCAAAACCCCAGGGTCAGGGGTTCTGCTATGGCAACATAGAATTTGTCAGCCTAAATCATGGGATTAGAATGCTTTTCAAATCTTTCAAGAATAATCTTGCATTTATGGTTTTAAAAACTCATGTTCCCAGAAGCTGAACAGTGACACAGAGTTCAAGCTTGCTCCTTGAGTGACTGTTAAGGCTAAAGGGCCTGTCATATAAATTGTCTTAGTATTTTCTCTTTTCTTTATAGAAATTTCCAAAAGTAGGCACTCCATTGCAGGGAAAACCAGTCCTTTAAAGACAAGTGTGAAGAAAACTGGAATCACAGCCGTTTATCAGGGTCGCAGAAGCTTTAGCATGTACAAGTCCGCTAAGTAATCACCAGACACATGAAGAAGATGTACAATGTATATCAAGAACATAGAATGGATTCGTAGAATTGTAGAGAATTATCGAAAATTCAAGAGTTTTTATTGTGAATTTTTTTTATCCTTTTGCGCTGAGACGAGATGTTGGGAGGCATTTCTGTTGGTCTGTCGTTCTACAGCGTTAAACCTGGATTCTTTTTATGTCGCTTCAGGGACATTGTGTAATTCATAGAGACCAAGGGACATATCTCTGTTGGGAGCATTATGTTTTCACGAACACACCATTTTAAAATTTCAATGTGTATTGTTAAAATGATAATGTAGTTATGTTCAATTGTACAAAGATGTTTTAATTTTATTTCATGTCGCTGTGTTAAATGTTCAGTTTGTATGAGCATTGTTGTGAAATAAGGGAAAACAAACTAATTCTGTAATCACAAAGGACTTGAGACGTATGGAAGATTTCAGAGTAGACTAGTTTTCCCTTTATTTAGTGAAGTTATCGCTAGGCAGTAACAAATACCTCAATCAGATATCTGTGTGACTATCTCCCCAAAGTTGACCAATGGTTTTCATTTAATAACATGTGTATTCTTATAAAACTTTGAATATAATAAAAGATATTGATGTGTAATTTATCATTGCTTGGTTATTAAATTCAATTAATTTTTGTAACCTCAGTGTATGTACTATAAATGTAGATAGCTGTGTATTAAATGTGTCTTAATGCATATATGAACATAATGAAAACATTAGCTTGTTTGACTAGCAATTTGTATTCATCATGTGTTAAAAAGTAAAAAAAAAAAAAAAAAGATTGATAGAATTACTGTATCTGCAAGTATTAAGCTCTGATGAAAAAATGTGTGTGAAAATCCATGCTGACTTTTTCTTTGTGTGACTTGTGTATAATGTAATGACTATAAAATAGTACTATATTTTTATAAAGAAAATTTTTAAAAATTCAGATTTCTACCTTGTGTAAGGAAATGCAGCTCAATTTGTAGGTTTAACTAATATCTGTTGATGAGTAGAATTGATTCTCATGTAGTAAGCTCTTTGTCGGATATAATCTGTGGGTTACTTACTGTTGGATAACTTCTCTGCGTGTTGAAGCATTGGCCAAGTCTTTCTAAGCTTTGTTGTTAAGACCTTTGATAAAATTATGTTTGTTTTTCCATTATACCTACCAAACAATTAATGAAATATGACTACATTCTGTGACAGTGTAGAGTGTTCAATATTTACACGAAAAACAAATATAGTTTTAACTTGGCCTATCATGTGCATCATTGTGATATCTCATTGTGATTACTCCAAATAAATTTGAAAAACAAAACTTCCGAGTTCTTTTTGAATGGTACCCTGTATTATAGAGGAAAGCTCTCTACGCTCATTGGTAGGATTTATGCCCATTTCTCATATATTGTTTTCAGATTGAAGGGTATTTAGGTAGGGGGGGGGGGGGGTATCAACTTGGACTAGGGTTTAACATAAAACGGGGGGGAAATTTTATTAATTCAATATTTCAAGGGAGATAACTGGAAATATAGATACAGCCTTAGAATTTTCAGCAATGATGGCAATTACCAATGTGTAACAAGGCCAACTAACCCCATTGGTCCTGACCTTGATCATATAGATTGGTATAATTTCAGAACCTCTCCTAGGTGACGGCTACAAGTTACTCCCATGACTATAAGCTACATTATGATCTGGAACAATAATTGAACCTGGGACCCCTGCATTACTAATCAGGTGTTCTAACCACTGAGCTATTCAGCCCATGGTCCTTGTAGGCTTAAATACTACATCCCTCCTTCGTTAAAATGTTTTCATCCTTGAAAATATACAATACTAGTAAGCTCGCCAATGATATAGACACATGCATGTATATCCATCCCCAAATGTTACATCATGATTTCTACATTGTGTGGCGGTCAGACAGGTCCAATACGCATTATGTGAAGGCAGCGAAGCGCATTTGTACCCACCGCGTGTGGACAAAAGTATGTTTTGCGTCTCACTGTGCATAAGAGTTCTACAAAGGGAAAGAACTATTGTGTAACTTGGAAATTGCATATTGGATAGCTCAGTAGAGCACCTGATGAGAGATTCTTGGGGGCCCGGGTCTTAACCCGACCTGGTCTGTTGTATTTCCCCCCTTCCTGAATGCATATCACTGTCGTGGCAGTGACAAGAAATAAAATAAACACTGCAAGTCCTTTAATACAGTTTATTTATTCCCACTTGTTTCCTCTAAGGATTCATCTTCAACATATAGATATACAATTGGTGTAGGTGAGAAAATTACAATACAGATGAGCAAAGTCCCAGAGTGCATATTCTGATCCTTTATAGTGTAAACATTACACCATTTACTTATCCAATCTGTCAGACTAAGACAACATGCTTAAGGTTGTTCACTCCCAAGAATGAGTCGTTATAACAATTGCAAGGTATTTCATTGTCTATGTATGATTAATGACATCACAAAATAAAGGTGGTCTGAGTGCAACTAAATACAATGAAATTGACAAGACTGCAAGTAGTGTAAACTTCAGGAGTGAACATTTAATTAGCATCCAACACAGGGTTCTGACACAATCTGAGCAAAAACCAGTATATAATATAGTGGGAGAATATATAATATTCACACACGCCCAGTCAAATCTCGAACTCGATGAAAAACTTACATCTGAGGGTTTGAAAAGAAATTGTAGTTGGGACCTCCAACTCACTTTGACATATCCATGGTATTTGAAATATCGATGTTTCAGATATCGGAGTTCAACTGTATATATTTGTTTTCAGATTGTGTCAAAACCCTGTGGTATTCAATAGTTTTTTATTTTTTTTTTTATAATTTATTCTTTTTTCATATTCACATAATCATCAGTAATAGTAATGAAGATACATATTAATCATTTTATACATTCTCACACTCTTTCACACTACTAGTTCAGCATTATTGGTAGAATACTTCTTATTCTAGGTTACAGATCAAAAATAATTTTCCAGTTTTCCCAAAGTCTGTCGAATTTCAAAACTTCACATGATTTAATTGCTACAAATTTTTCAACTTTGTATTTGAAAGAAAGATAATGTATCAGCCCAGTAATATGAGGAATTTTGTTTTGCTTTGAACAATTGAAAACATATTGCTTGGTATACAGAATTATGAAATTAACAACTTTATTACACAAACTGAAAGGTGTTTCACCAAAAATAACATTACTAACATTAAAACCAATTCTTTTTGATGTTTTTCTGAAAATATGCATGCTAAGATTATTCCAAAGTGCTAAAGTATAAGAACAAGACATAAACATATGTTGCATTGTTTCTTCATTATCTTTACAAAATGAACAACAGTCATCTGAAATTATACTGATTTTCTTGAGGTAATATTTCGTAGGAAGAAGCTTGTAAAGAATTCGGTACTGCAACCACTGAACTTGGGTATCAATACTTGTTTTAAAACAAACTTTAAACAGCTCTTTGACAGAAACATTGCCTTCTAAATGTACAGATAATTCAGTGTTCCAATTTTGAATTGATTTGGGTATGAGATCATTACTATTTATCATATTATATAACACTCTGGAACATTTATCATTCAACAGTATAAATTCAAAGTAAAAAGGAATAAATGGTGTACAATTTTTTTTAACATCTGATCTCTTAACAGACAAAGTCTTTAAAAACTTAGTTATAGTACTGGTAATACTGTTGTATTGCATTGTACATACATTTGCTAGTCTAAATTTTTGTGAAAAATCTTGTAGTAATAAAAAATTTCCATCTTCATCTAAAAAGTCTCCAATTATTTTCACACCATGTTGATACCATGTTTTAACATAAATGTCTTTATTACCAACACACATATTTGTGTTATGCCATACTGGAACAGAACTGAGTTTTTGCATGGAGTACTTTTCATCCATTACTCGAATCATTGCTAACCATGATTGAAAAACATCACGCCAAAAATCATTGCTGTGGTTTATAATAGTATAAATATATTCATCTCCAAAATCTATGGTATTCAATAGTTAATGAGAATAATTGGAATTCCAAGGCCTAATTACAAGAATTGAACATTTGACAACATACCTTTATTTTACGTACAAATGAAAACTTACACTACATTATATAATACCACATGGTGTGATTTATAGGGATCAGGTCTCGTGTATCACATCGGACATCATCTTGTGATTTGATTGGAATTAAATTGAGGAGGAGAAGAATAAAACAATACAAATTGTTATCAGACCTGAGAAACAATTTCTTTGGAGAGATAGATAAATGTGCATACAGTGACTTCACAGGTACGCGTGTTGGAATACCCTACAAAACGACTGAGCATGATGTGTGATTGATGCAGTCCATACTTTTTGAATCCAAACAGCTTAAAAAACAGAATTTTTTTTACCTTCTCAAAGACATTAGTGGAACATGCAATTACCAGTATTTATGTCCTTGTACATAGTATATATGTAAATTAATAATTCCCTTTTGAAAATTATTAAACTTATTTTGCATATTCCACATTTCTTTTAATGATGTATTTGAAATTACAGGTCTGAATAATGGGATTAAAATTAATGGTTAGTGAGCCTTATTCTTGTACGTTACAAAAAATATAATGTTTAATACTTTACACTAAATAAAACACTGATGCCCCCGGGTTACAACAAAGTGGAACTGTAAGACATTGCAGTTTTTTTTTGAAATTTCCAAACACTAGGTCAATGGTCAAGGTCAACAAAATTGGAAGGGTCTTCTCACAAAATTGCTCTTGCTTAATTACCTCTTACAATTTGAAAGATATGGCTTATAAACAAATTTTCTTAAAGTAGGTCAAACATCAATATAAAGGTCACGAGGTCAAAGATGTTGGTGTCAATGGAAAAGTCTTGCCACAAGGCATACACATACCAAATATGAAGGTCTACCTCTTTTAAAAGGTGTAAAGATATGTATTGACCAAGTTAATTTTTTTTTAAAATTTCCAAAAACTAGGTCACTGTCACAAGGTCAACGAATCTGGTATCATTAAAAAGGTCTTCTCACAAGAAATGCACATGCTGAATATAAAAGCAGTACCCCTTACAATTTGAAAGGTATGGCCTACAATCAAATTTTCTACTAGTAGGTTTAAGGTCACCAGGTCAAAGAATTTGATGTCAATAAAAAGGTCTAGCCACAAATAATACACAAATTAAATATGAAAGCTTTACCTCCTATGACCAAGGTTAAAGTTTTTGGTCTCAGACAGACAGGACAGACCAAAAACTACATGCCCTCGGATCTTTGATTCTGGGGACATAAAAATAGCAATAAATTAAGTTGGATTTCATTCATCCTATTAAATATACAATGTACAATTAAATTTTCTTAAAATTTCAAAATCAATTACAGTCCACAGTTCTTGGTGAAGTTGGTACAATATATATATACATTATATTAGATATAACATGCACTAATTTGTACTAGGGAATTACAGAAATGTTCCATTTTATCAATTGAAGATAAGAAACAAAATGCATTTTAAAATATGAATCATTGTGGACTTTCAAATTTAGTTTCAAAGGTAGAATTTGCCACTACAGGACCTACAGCTATGGTTGGGAGTGTGACGCCACCTTTTTCGTTTACCGTGGACTGTAATTTGACGGGTCAGTATGACACACGTTTACCGTGGGCTGTAATTTGACGGGTCAGTATGACACACGTTTACCGTGGGCTGTAATTTGACGGGTCAGTATGACACACGTTTACCGTGGACTGTAATTTGACGGGTCAGTCTGACACACGTTTACCGTGGGCTGTAATTTGACGGGTCAGTCTGACACACGTTTACCGTGGACTGTAATTTGACGGGTCAGTCTGACACACGTTTACCGTGGACTGTAATTTGACGGGTCAGTCTGACACACGTTTACCGTGGACTGTAATTTGACGGGTCAGTCTGACACACGTTTACCGTGGACTGTAATTTGACGGGTCAGTCTGACACACGTTTACCGTGGACTGTAATTTGACGGGTCAGTCTGACACACGTTTACCGTGGGCTGTAATTTGACGGGTCAGTCTGACACACGTTTACCGTGGGCTGTAATTTGACGGGTCAGTCTGACACACGTTTACCGTGGACTGTAATTTGACGGGTCAGTCTGACACACGTTTACCGTGGGCTGTAATTTGACGGGTCAGTCTGACACACGTTTACCGTGGGCTGTAATTTGACGGGTCAGTCTGACACACGTTTACCGTGGACTGTAATTTGACGGGTCAGTCTGACACACGTTTACCGTGGGCTGTAATTTGACGGGTCAGTCTGACACACGTTTACCGTGGGCTGTAATTTGACGGGTCAGTCTGACACACGTTTACCGTGGGCTGTAATTTGACGGGTCAGTCTGACACACGTTTACCGTGGACTGTAATTTGACGGGTCAGTCTGACACACGTTTACCGTGGGCTGTAATTTGACGGGTCAGTCTGACACACGTTTACCGTGGGCTGTAATTTGACGGGTCAGTATGACACACGTTTACCGTGGACTGTAATTTGACGGGTCAGTCTGACACACGTTTACCGTGGGCTGTAATTTGACGGGTCAGTATGACACATGTTTACCGTGGGCTGTAATTTGACGGGTCAGTCTGACACACGTTTACCGTGGACTGTAATTTGACAGGTCAGTATGACACGTTTACCGTGGGCTGTAATTTGATGGGTCAGTATGACACGTTTACCGTGGGCTGTAATTTGATGGGTCAGTATGACACGTTTACCGTGGGCTGTAATTTGATGGGTCAGTCTGTGATTCCTTGGTACAGGATAATTATATCTACACAATAATGGAATGTTTCTGGATATTTGATATCTACATATAGCTTCATAAACACACAGGTTCATTACACAATCTACATTTTACAAAACTGATCAGCATTCACAATTTTAAAAAAAATCATTAACAAATTATGAAATCCAGTGGACTTTTTCTCTATGTACAAATAAAATAGGAAACTTAAAATATACTTTAAAAAAACATGCAGCCATATACATGTATTTCCAAACATATAATTGATAGAATATACATGCAACATGGGGATTATACATCTTAGACGAATGATTGCTTCTTAAATTCTAAGTAATCATCTAAGATGTACAGCGCTTCTGATTGTTTATTCATAAATATCAGCACCAACTCTACTTTAAAAAATGATAGCAATTCAATTTTGAACACAGCTTCTCTATTTCTTCTACAAAAGCAAGACACATAATTTATGTTTAATTTCCATTCAATTCATTTCCAACTTATGGTATCAGCTGTCTCATGACTATAGAGTAAACCCACATAGTATCTGATCAAAATGTGCACAGCTTGATAGATTTTCACATTACTCAACATTAAGTTAAAGCCTTAAAGATGGGCACTCAGTTTGAAGTCACAAAATTTAACAAAAACTCAAGAAATGTCACCCTTTACCATATTACTGTATTTGCAAATAGAACAAGGGCATACCACATCACTAATTAAGGATCTCTTTCTATTCATCCCCATCATTCCCTATAACTTTATTGTGAGAGATTAACATTAATCTTAACACCCCCTGTATTATATTCTTACTGACTTCGAAACAAACATTTTAATGCAACTATTTGACACCAAAATTACTGTTTTAAAATACTGTAGACGTATTTAATTCCACATGGATTATCACTTCTGGTTTGGTCTGCAGGTACGAAATTCTGCTGAGCTGCATATGGCTTATATGAAATTAGTTTACGTATATATACTTCAAGTCCGCTGGTACGAAGTTACATGGATTCTACATGGAAATAAGTACAGCATGTAACAATGCGTGTTTACAGCGATAAAATCTATATACATCACTGTAAAGATAATATAGCATGCATGTGCCTTCATTTAAATCACAGTTAATTAAATATTGGGGAAGAGGGTTGTATCAAAGCAAAAATGTTATAATGCAATTTCTTACAATTAATTAACATATTTTTCAGAAATACACAGTTAATGGCAACAAAATACTGGGAGCCAGGAATTACAAAGCTGATTGTGTACAAATATTAAGGTGGATCCGTTAACCATTGCATACAAAATAAATTAAACTAATTTGATTGTCCAAGTATCATCAATTATCTAATATGAATAAGACAATAAAGGAAATAAAGCATAAATGGTTATACCAAATTAAAGGCCAAGTCTGAAACTTACAAACTGCAGAATGTAGTGATTATAAACCCATGAAGATATAAATGTAGGCAGGAAAGAAGCAATATCCAGGGCATTTTTCATTTTGTAATATTTAGGTCACATACTGATCCACCTTAATAAGTATAATACTGTTATCAAGTACATCTTCTGTACAAAAAAAGCATATACGCATTGGGTTTACATATATACAAATACATGTACATGCAAATAGTCGTGCGATACTACTGATGTGCAAGAAAGAATATATATGTTCCACAGGGGCTTAGCCCGTTTGGGCCGAACTCTGTGATAATTTATATTTGTTCCTAAAATCAATCCCCTCACAGTAAAATCATCTTTCTAACAATTAAAACGAAAAACTTCAATAAAAATTTTGCTGAATATATAATGCTATCACTGCTCTTTAAATCAATACATTGTATACGCTTTGCCTTTTTATGTTTTGATCCAGATTGAAAACTGGAGATCAAAGAGCATCAAAGTCTCTATATAGTTAACAATACTACCTACAAAAACTATATTTTACCTTACAAACAATTCAGTTATCAAAGCAACCATCGTAAATCATAAACTTTCTAACAGATCTGTTTCTATATTCACAATAAACAACTTCATACTCAGAGAATAATCATACAGTCTAGATCTTCAGGGGGAAGGGGGGGGGGGGGGGGGGGGGGGGGAGGGTCGAGTATGCATCAAACAAAACATTTTCCAAAGTCAAGTTATTGGGACTACAGGTACATAAAGAAACAAAAAATGAAGGCAGCGTATTCAATGATCGGGCTGACAGAATAGGTAACGGGTGCAGTAGCATGAGCTAGCAACAGAAAGAAATTTAGACAAAGCTAAGTAAAAATGACCCGAAGCTGCAATATTCTCCATACTGGCATGTAATTTCCAGTACGGTAAAACGTGCAACACTAGCAATTCCCTAGTCCCAAACTGCCATATCAGACTTAAACAACTAAATTATCATCTAATTTGAATGAAAAATTAGTCTAACTCAAAATACATTGATATATATACCACATGAACATGTTCCAATTTATAAATATAAAAACCTTTGTGATGTACAGATCCCAATTTTAAATTCAATCTACTTCAACTTTAATGTGTCACTGATATCAAACAGTCTGCGTAGATGAGGGGCTAGTCGTGGGCTTTGGTGGCACAAACTTACTGTACATATACACAGACACAATGACCAGACTCGCCCCGACAAAGAACTGCAGGGACAGGTGGAAGTTAAAAAAGTAAATGGCTGCTATACAGGATATGATAATTGCACCTGACGTGGCAAATCCTTTGAGGATATTGTCTGCATACTTCACAACAACTGCTACGACTAACCCCCCGAATGACTGCAAGCATATGACAGTCCAGACCACGTAATCATACCCAAAAAAGAATCCTTTCTCCGATACATTTTGCCCATCGTTGATTTCCATGGTGACGAATCCGATTATGGATCCAATGATACCCAGTTGGACGTTTCGGAGCCAGATGGACTGTTTGGTTCCTTTCAGGATCTTCTCAAAATAAACTCCAGCAAATCCGGACAGACAGCATTGTACCAGGACAGCTACAAGACCTAGCCAGGGATTCTGTTTGACGGGGACTTTACTTTGGGACGAGTCTGTAGGCTGGACTTGCACGAGAGCCACACCACAAAACAGGATGAAGAGGGACACCCACTGAAGGCGACTCAGCGGTTTGCCGAGCATGATGACAGAGAAGAGAGCTGTGGTTAAGATCTTTAGTTGGTATGTCACCTGAAAAAGGGAAATCCACTTGGTTAGTTATAATCCTGACTTCTGGATATGAAAAACTAAAAAAGCAAATGGTCTAGTAACAGATAGTTTTATTCATTTTATGGGCATAAAATTTTGTGGTTAAGGTTTTTAAAATTGCCCCAAAAATTGGTATGTAATTTTGTGAACATCTACCCTTTAATATCCATTCCTTTTAATTTCAAGAGTTATTTCCCTTTAAATTTCCAGGGATAATTATGATTTACATGATTCATGCTAATGATTCTGTGTCTCGTGTTGACCCTTAATGATGTGTCAGTGGACTTGTCCCCTGCCTTTTTTCTCGGGGTTCATTGGTATTTGTGCAATTAGCTGAAATTCAGGTAGCCTGTAACATTCTTCACACTGTACCAGTCTGACAATGCTGTTTGTTTTGTATCATTCATCAGGTGTGAATAATGTAAGGTACACTCACTGCCCCAGTCACTGAATACAGAGGATGACATGAAAATCTAAAGATAAATATTGGGTGTTTTCCTTAGCAATTTTTTATTTAGAAATCGAAATCTGTGTGTTAAATACCCATGTATGTACATCTTCCAGTAACTATACTATCAGAATCAAAAGAAATGGTTGTTTCTATTAGATTATCATCATGATCAATTTGCTACACATCCAATCTATAACAATATAATCATTAAAATACCCAAGCATGTTTAATCTACACAATACAAGTATTATTACGCTCAAATCAAGAACAAAAGTAGTCATCATGAAGCTGGATTGCATGATGGAGGTGGACACATGTGTTTTGGTATTGTGTACAACATGTAGCTTCTAAGTTACACATGTACTTAAGGCTAGTTTCCTGATCCTTCCCTTAACATCCTGACAACAATAAACATGATAAGGTCAGAGAATAAGACAGACAGATAGCTGACCTATAGAAGTCCTGGTCACTTCAATCCTTTCTCAGTTTCATACATCAAACAATCATTTATTCCAAATGATGTCACCCCCCCCCCCCCCCCCCCCCCCTCACCCCCCCCCCCCTTTAACTAACAGTACATCTTAATTTGCTTTTCTCCCCTCTTACTTCAGCATCCACACCAACTCCTTGTTTGATTTTTTCATTTTCTGCATTGCATATCTTACAGCAATGTACTTTTCAGTTCTCCTTAACCTTATATTGACATTTGTTTTATGACCGTCCATGTAAAATGTATAAAGTTTTTACTGGCCTGAGAACAAAACCACTAGGCCTATAAGTAGGTCCAAATTTCACTAATGTTGACCTTCAGCGTGATATTGACCTTATATTTCTGGATTAGCTTTAATATTTAATATCTTCATTGGAGATGCAGTCATCACACTTTATACACAGGTATATCTACGTGAAAACATGATGGCACCTGATATTATTGTCCTTGACCTTCCATATAACCTGGATCTCAAATTTCTAGATTTTGTATTTAGATAAATTTGATTAACCTACTGAGGTCAATTTCATTAAAGTTCATTCACAAAAGCAAGACAGTTTCACCTTGACCTCTCACATGACCTTCATTTTCACAATTTAACCTATTGAAGATGCCATCAATTAATATTTTCATTCACAGATTCATCTTGAAAAAATCAGTATATGCACCCAGGGGTGCATAAGCCGAGTTGCATGGGATACATTGTAAAGTCAGGAATGATGTGGCATATTTATAATTGTGAAGAACTAATTTCAGTTTTAAACTTTTCGAGTTACTGTCCAGAAACCATATCAGGGATCGAAATTAACTTTTTTCACCACTAGCAAATTTTAGCTAGTGGATTATTTTCCAACTAGCAAAATTGAGCTTTTACCAGCATTTTTCAATCGATTACTGTTTTACATGAATTTAAGAAAACAAGCATGTCTCCTTATCAAAATTTTGGGAAATTTTTTAAAAATCTCCTTTAAAGTGCAATAATAAAAATAAGATTGCGAATTCTTTCATTTAAAATTCAATGAATTATCAGACAACATACATGGTGAGGGTCATAGGGTACACTTGTGCGGCGTACTCGCTGTCCAGAGATCTACCACCTATTTACAACATCATGTGGATTGAAATCTTGAAGACTGTTTGCGCCAATTCAAACTATATGTTCAAAACTTTTGGAAATTTCATCTAAAAAAATTCTAGTTGAAAAGAAAACCCTGCAAACTCGAAGTGTTTGACTATAGAGTACAGAAGGACACCGCGTGAAACGGTGGCACACTGTCATGTGTTGTTTCATGTATACACAGACGAGATCAATATGCTTGCTATTTAAATCAGACGTCTCTGAGACGTCCGAAGTGTGTATGAAGTAGGCCATCTTCGACATCACTGACTGATGAGATGACCTTGGCCTTAGTTATTTATTCGATCCACGTTTACTTTTTCAATACTTGTATATTCATTCTGTAAAGCGAAACGCTTTTGCACAAGACAAAATTATTGTAAACTTCAAAGTACAGCCAATAAACCGAGGAAATCTGGGGAAAAGATCAGGGTTTTTTCACTCGCAAAAAGTTGCGATCACTTGTGATTTTTTACTCGCAAATTCAATTTTGAACTCGCATTTAGCGAGTATTTCCCCTTAATTTCGTTGCCTGCATATTTGTCTGAAGTTTTCAATCTATATTCGGTCACTGTGACTTTGACCTTTGTTCTCCAAAATCAATAGGGGCCTTGCTTTGCTGGTATCCAACAATATATCCATTCAGTATCATTTGATTCGGATTTAAACTTTCTGAGTTATCATCCAGAAACCAAATATTTCTGAAATTTCCTTCTATATTCGGTCACTGTGACCTTGACCTTTGATCTATTTTCTCCAAAATCTATAGGGGTTTTCCTTACCTGGTACATAACAATATCTGTAAGTATCATTTGATTCGAATTTAAACTTTCTGAGTTATCATCCGGAAACCAAATATTTCTGAAATTTTTATTCTAAATTCGGTCACTGTGACCTTGACCTTTGACCTATTTTCTCCAAAATCAATAGGGGTCTTCCTTACCTGGTACCCAACAATATATCAAAGTTTCATTTGATTCAGATTTAAACTTTCGGAGTTATCATCCCGAAACCAAATTTTTCTGAAATTTTCATTTTATTTTCAGTCACTGTGACCTTGACCTTTGACCTTTTTTTTCCAAAATAAATAGGGGTCTTTCTTACCTGGTACCCAACAATATATCAAAGTTTCATTTGATTCGGATTTAAACTTTCGGAGTTATCATCCCAAAACCAAATTTTTCTGAAATTTTCATTTTATTTTCAGTCACTGTGACCTTGACCTTTGATCTTTTTTCTCCAAAATCAATAGGGGTCTTCCTTACCTGGTACCCAACAATATATCAAAGTTTCATTTGATTAGATTGTAAACTTTTTGAGTTATCATCCGGAAACCATTTGTTGACGCCCGGCCGCATCACCAAACCAATAGCCGAGTTCAACTTCGTTGCAACTCGGCTAAAAAAGAATTTCCTGTGGGTTTTTTTTCCACTTAACCTTCCAATCAACCTTAACCTCAAATTCTGATTTTGCATATTAAGACTGCGTTCATTAAACTGCATACTTTCTGAATTTTACATGTGGCTCACTTCTAACAAACTACAGCCAGGTATCCATGTCCTATGGACATATCTCTAGTCTTATAATTCAAGGAAATTTATAGTACTACATTATCTTATTTGACAGGTAATATTCAAATCATAATCCATTCAAAATTTCAAAAGAAAAAAAAGATCCTTTCCATTCCATGGCAGGATTTTCCTGCCTGACTACATAAATTAATCATAATTAATTATTATCAATTAATCATAATTAATATTGTACAACAAGGAATACATGATAAAAACACACTGACGCCATTCACAAGCTTGTACTACAACACATTTGCATTCCATGAATAATTAATTATCTAGAAATTGAATAGCTTAATAATAATGTTTGATTACAGTACATTTGTGACTAAGAAGGCAAGTATATAGCATGTTGTGTACATTTAATCAAAAATAAATGTATGAGGGATAGATTCTGGGTAACAAAAGAAAAAAACCTACTGGGCTGCATTTGGTTTTAGCCTTTACAAAAAGCTCATTCATATTAATTCTAGTTTATGACTTTAGCCCGAGCAAATGCATCAAGTTGTTTTACATACATCACAATGACTAAATGGTGTGCGGATACAGTAGGAAACTTTTAAGAGATAAATTACTATGATGTAGCATGATACAAATAGTATCATTTACGCATTTTAAGTTTGTTATTTCCAAATGATTGATTGATATTTCATATCGTTAATCAGTGGCAATTCTATTTCGAAAATGTAACTTTAAGTCTACATCCTATACTCCAATCATGAAACTGACAATGAAGATAAAACAACAGTCATTTAGAAATTAAATAATTACTTGTCTTGCAAAGACAGTATTTGTATGAGGTTTTTGCAATATTTGTATGATGATAATGCAGTATGAAAGTGTCCTTTGGTCAAATGCTACAAGAAGTTCTGCACATGCACGAACGACTGTTGATGTTGAAACATATCGGGGAAACAACACTCGAGTCTAAATTGACTGATTCAGACAAGAAAAATGGAAGAAAGAAGTCAATTTAAAGTTAAATCAGTATAGAATTTACATTGGGGATGAGTACTCTATATCACTTAAGTAAACATCTTGTGCAGGCATTTACAAAAGAAACAGACAATTGCCTCTGATTCCATCTTTGATACCAACTTGTTTGTAGCATCTCACACCCGCTTCCCAGTTATCTCCGTACGACTCCCCAAAAGATAAGGAGGTTCAGAGCGATGGGGAATTCAGATAAACAGACACCACTGGGTTGCATTTGACAAGTTTACACTAAAATTGTATGCTAAGTAAAATACTGTAACCATCAGACACCCTCTTCCCAGTGAAGACAAAATAATAAATTCCATAAAATCTGCATTAAAAAATTGCCGCCGATTACAGCTCATATTGCTCAATAAATTAATAACACTAAATAACATTTTAATAATAAATCATTAATATGAAGCAAATACCCTTATTCTCATCGTCGGGGCCCACTGGTTTTTCTCTCCGTTAAACTGCATACGAAGAGGAAACCCATGGGTTCCGACAATGCCTTATTCTTAGTAATATATATATATAGCGCTCCTCTCATATAATCTTAACTTACCTGAAAAACTGCAGCATCCAAATTTGAGACAGCAACGAAAAGCAAATTGTTCTGCAGAGTGTATATGATGGACGGTACGGAAATCTTTAAGCAATCCATTGGTTGCTTTATAATGTTCTCATTCAAATGAGAAAGAAATGCCCTCAGACTGCCTTCTTTAAAAAAAATGATGATGAAACATGCCAGGAATTTCAGTACTTCGGACATTATCACAGCGGTGGTCGACATGAACATGTCGCCCGGACGAGTCCGTACATATCGCATCATCAGTATGAAGACAGCATTTTGTAGCATCAACGTCATCAAACTGAAATACTTCAGATATGACCCGGTGTCTGAAAATAGAGAATCAACAAATAATGTCCGAGTGTTCCAAAGAATGTATATATATATATATATATTTGTATGTTTTCTGAAGGAGTTTTACTGGGAAAGTGTTATCAAAGCAGAGGGATTTGATTTGAATTTGAACATATTTTATTGTCTGGATTTTATAACAAAAGGATTAAGCACAAGTTCTTAAAACTTAGAATGCCCTCTCGCAGAGGAATATAAATCGCATTGTGACTGCCATGAATGGGACACAAAATCAAATAATATGCTTTTATTATTTTGTTTTATTGCTTAATATTGGTTACAAAAAATAAATATGTACACATGTACATGTAACAGAGAGGGCGATCACTTCAAGACTGGGACTCGAATCTAGGTCCCCAAGCTCAAGTCCGGTGCCCTCCTATCCAGGCAACAGTCCCCAAACTGAAGTTTGGTGCCCTCCTATCCATGCAACAGTCCCAAACTCAAGTCCGGTGCCCTCCTATCTAGGAAACAGTTGAACTAGTGATGTAGGAGCACCAAAAAGCTTGGCAAACTCTGAAGGAGAAGAGTTCCCACCCCACACCCTACTAATACCGAGCAAAAATGAACTGTATCAAAAATGTCCTTTTCTCTGTATAAAACTGATGAAATTAAGAAATCAATGTAAACAACAGACACTACATTATGACTTTTTGAATTTCAATGTATTATATTCTGAGTGTAATTCCTGTTACAGTATGACATCCTTTAACCAGGTCTCACATTTGATACAGTTTATATGTACCGACTGACTGCTAGTCTCAGGCAACAGTGGGGATAGTTGGAAATTGAGAGTTTAATCCATTCACATTGGTAATCAGGTATGTGCATTGCTAATTAGATGTGTGTATTGCTAATTAAATATGTGTATTACTAATTAGATATGTGCATTGCTAGAAGAAATACATGATTGCAATTAGCATGTAAATACACTCTCTTGAAGGGAGGAGGGGTGTTGGGGGGCGTCTGAATACCCTCTCTTATAATGTTACAATATTAGGGCTGCAACGGGTACCCGAAATAACCGAAAACCGCGGGTCATGTTGTTCGGGTTGGGTTTAGTTCTATTTTCCCATATTTTGGTTCCGGTCTGGTTTTTAAAATAGAATCATTATTAGAAATGCGTTTAAATGAAATGTCATCAAAATCCTCAAAGGTGACTGTATTTTGATCAATTATAAAAGGATGGCATTGTGGACAAAACTGTAAATAATGACACTCAGTATCCAAAATATGTCGGACGCATTTAAAATATGCCACAGGATCAACATCGTCAATGACAAAACATTGAAAGACAATGAAAGCATGCACTGGAAACGAGTAGAAGTGACAATGCTGTTTCTAATACCATGGATGTCGAGTCTAAACCACAGTCCACGTTCCCTGAGTAATTATTGTAACAAAATACAATAAAGCTTTTTGATTTTAACTGTATATTAGATTTCTAAAATAGTTATATAGACCCGAACCAAAATACCCAAACCCGAAGTAAAAGATTTAGAACCGACTTGACCCAAAAATATTTGAAACTGTGCCAGCCCTATACAATATGTCAGGGTTTTATCCAGCATCTAGATATTACAACCCATTTTATATTTAAGGGGAATTTTTGAGAAATCCAGTCATGAGCTTCCAGGGGATGGGGATGAGGGACATCCATGGAATATAATATCCACAGATTATAACAGCCATATAAATTGATTAATTACTCATTTTATCTGTATTTTAAGTCTGACAATTATAGAAATTGACTTAGAATATATAAAAAAAAATTTTGTTGAAAAATTCTTATACAATTTTGTGAAGTTTCTACAAATGAAGGGGATTTTTTTATCTGTGAAAGGGGAAATATCCATTTGTTGCCAAAGGGGAAAGGTACCTTTTACCGGTAGTAAAAACAACCTAGATAAATCCCTGTATGTACAGTATATGTGTGTATATATATAATTGTATATATATAATTATATGTATGTGACAAGTCCTTGTGTTTTCATATTAATCTCAAAATGATATCACTTTTGTGTGGTTTTAAAATGAGATGATTTTGAAAGAGTTTTCCAATGTATTCCAATGTAAATCTTTGGTCCATTTGACCTTTATTTTTTAGGCTGGATATTTGGACTAATGCCTCTTCAGTCCAAATATCCAGCCTCGATGAATCTCACTGAGATTAGACAAACTTGAATACACAATATTATAATTGGATGTTTTCATTTGCCAGTTACAAAAGTAAACAAAAGATTCAAAATGAATAAAAAAATGAAGGCTTTAATACTGAATAATACTGAAGCAACTTAGTCTTAGAACTCCTCTAGATTTAAAATCAAATAAAACTAGCAATATTAAATGTAGAAATTTTCAATAAGGGTATTTATTATCCCAGGGCTGTTTCTCTTAGCTACTGCCACACCTCATAGCTTTCAGGTTCTATCGTTAAAATAACAGATGAAATATGGTCCAAGTTCCACAAAATATTTTTCATGTGTGTTCACAATGCAGGATCATCATTTTTCAAGTGATGAGACTTGGACACAGTTAAATCATTTAAACTAACGCTCAATTCTCGAGGAAATTCGAAATGACCAGCTCAAACTATACTTCTAAACCAAAAATCGATGTTCTATACCTGCAGTCTGTGGATCGACGAGACCATTCGATTTCCTCTCCGTTTGTCCTGACATTTTGATCATAAATCATGAAAATACAGGACTTTGGTGTCCAAAACAACTCGCCACACTGGCAACTCACGTAAACGCAATCAACGATGCGTTCGATTTGTTACTATTAGAGATATGTGCATAAATGATGCAGTATTACCTATCAAGCTGTAATTATTGATGTATAGGTATAGTTAGGTAATTTAAAAAGTTTCTTTCTAATGGTTATTTATATGTATTACTTCTCATCAAAACGAACAGCACCTAACAATCCCATGACAAAATTCAAATGTGTAAACTGAACGCAACTCGGCGGTTGACGTTTCCGGTAGAGAGAACCGAGTTGATGAGATTTGGTATGTTTCTTATCGGCTGGTGGACGTAAGCATGTTGACGGACACGCGGTGTTCAAGAAGATAAGAACGTATGTAGGCCTACGGCATGATAAATAAGGATTACACTGGGTCACTGGAGTGCGAAAGTCACGAAGCATATAATAATCTCAGAAAAGCAGCCGATTTTGTTTCGGGTAAGAAACTTTCCGGATTTTCTCTGACACCCCCCTCTCGGATTAATAATAATAATAAATCAAGTTTCATTGATTATTGTTGAACGCACAAACTGTTTTTTTTTTTTAATTATTAATATCACGAAAGATATTCGTTGCTTGCAAGAACGCAGTCGGCTTTCAGATTTTTTTTTTTTTTTCACCAAATATTATCTAAATAAGTGCAAGTATCCTCAACATGTTTAAGATCTACCACTAGTACCAGCTCTTGCTAGGATCATTGAAATTGCACAGGTGTATGACATTGCACCATGCAAGGGTTATATACGTTGGTGTATTATCAGCAAACATGAACTCTTCCTCAGGTAAAGACAAGCTGAGGTGTAGCTGTCTGAAGAGATTTAGGCATCTAGATATAACACTAATAATCTGAACAATTTCAAATTTTCCAGCTATTTATATCATCACTTTTGAATTTTTGAGATATCAGATGTCAATTCTTTTCCTTGAAAGGAAATATAAATGTTTGTTTAATGATTCGAATCATTTTAGCAGCCCAGTGGGTCAGTGTGGGATTGTAGCTCAAAGATTATCTCAGCAGGTTCATATTTAAACTGATGCCTTCATCAAATCTCGGAGCAGTCCTTCATAATACATGCATGTATCAACACTTTGCACAAATTACGTCTCCCTTGTCCTCTATCTCCTGGTGCAGTGCTCCGGGCCCACTGAACCAAAATTCCCTTTTGCCATGCACTTTTGTGCGGCATGGCTGAAATAATCTCATGCTTTACAATTATTTCCATCATGATGTATATTATTTTATTATATACCCATCAATGTATCGTTCTTTGATTCTGTGGATTTCAAAGCGTGTGATCCGATTTTCCGGATCACCACACTGGTTTTCTGATTCCGTATCAGTATCCTCTGAAACTGATGCCGTCACAATGATGTCTCAATGCATCAACGCAACGTTATTTGTGGAAAATATTAACCGTGTCACAAACGAAACTGCGTACACAAAACATAATTTCATGGTATGTCTGTGTTTTTGATAATTTGAATTACATTTATTATCCTATAAATGTGAATTTAAAATGCATAAGGGGGTATATAATAAATTTATCATTACTACAGTAACTTGATCCGAAGAGTTGGATCACGTCTCGTTGACGGGTGCGAATCATCAGATCAAACTCGACGCTTCATGTCTCTTGTGATCTGATGATCCGTGCCTATCAACTCGACGTGATCCGACTCTTCAGATCAAGTTACTGTAGTAATAATATATATTTATTCATTTAGGCCACACCAATTTGTAAAATAGTTCTTCGGATTTTCAAACAAAAAAAGTGAGGCGAGAGGGCGAAATTATTTTACAAATATTATTTTTAATTTTGGAGATAAAAATTATGAGGCGAGCGAATACAAGAAATATAAATATTTTTAATTGAATTAAGTGTGATTTTAAAAAGCGGGCGCCTAAAAATAAAGATCTAAAATCATCAGATACCATTTGTTTACCACATAAACTTGATATTTTTCAACTTTGTTGATATAGTTTACAATAAATGAGAAATATTTCAGGTTTCAAAGACTTATTTTCTTTATACTTAATACATGTACTTTGCAACATTAACTGATAAGGTCTTTTTGAAGCATTTTATTTAAGTTTCAGTTCTACAAACTTTCGATTCAGAGATATTCATATTGCTAGGGACACATCCAGTTTTGACATTCATTGCAAATGCAATATTCATTGCATCGCTTTGAGCATTTTCTTGAATTTTGATATGACATCACCAAACCTTTTGTGAATTTGTCGTTAACTGTCGGTCCGGTTTAAAATAGTCAACGATCAGTACCCCTTGCTTGTTGTAAGAGGCGAATAAATGGGGTGGTCCTTCAGATAGGACTGCAAAAACTGAGATCCTTGTCACAGCAGGTTTGGCACGATAAAGATCCCTCAGTGCCATAAGCGCTGAGCATAGGCCTAAATTTTGCAGCCCTTCACCGGCAATGGTAACGTCTTCATGTGAGTGAAATATTCTCAAGAGAGACTTCAGTCAATATATAGGCTAATCAAACAATCAATCATATGCTATCAATGTTCTCTAAATAGTGGCATCGAATAGCGCTTCAAAAGTTTCACCGCTTCCAGTTCGATTCCAGCATAAGGAACAACTTCCAATCCAGTGTTATGAAGTATCGTACATATTTTAAAGATAGACATCATGAATAACTTAACCATATTACACTGTTAGGAAATTTCTCGAGAGCCCGCGCTTCTGTCATTTGTCAGCATATACATCAAGGTTATTTGTGCGCTTGTTGTAAAAACTAAAAAAAAATATTTACGGATATTTTTGAACACGCGGACGGATATTATTTTTTGATAATATTATAATTTGGATTTGTTACAAATAGAAGCGGCGAATCCGACGAACTAGATTACAAATTGGCATGGCCTTAATTACATTTATTTTAGTATTTTGAGTCTGTTACATTACTTAATCATATCCAGCTACCATACCTAAAGACTTCTTTCTTGTGAAATAATAAAAAGTTGATTTGTTTGATAAATTTTATATATGGAAATCAAAAATCAGATGACAGATCATAACACTTGATATGCATTTATTAAGATAAGTTGATTTGTTTGATAAATTTTATTATGGAAATCAAAAATCAGATCATAACATTTATGCATTTATAAGATAAATTGATTTGTTTGATAGAGATTTTATTATGGAAATCAAAAGTTAGATAACAGGTCATAACATTTATGCATTTATAAGATCTATAATATTATAAATATAAACTGTCAGCAATAGAAAGATACACAATATCTTTATGATCAACACTAGCCTAGTGTAAACAAAAAACTGTCCATATGGATCCTATTCTGAAAGTTCTTGAGAGTACTTCATTTTCACTAACACTATCAATACATCACATCACTTTTTGAATATTCTTCTGGCTTTTGTTTTGGACCACTTCTGGAATGCCAAGTCAAAATCCATCTCTTCTCTCTTGCTGGTAATGGATAGTCTCATCAGGTCAGGGCTTGAAGCTAACTTTTTATGTCACCAGTCCAGCCGGACTGATGGGTTATGATTTCAACCAGTCCGAAGAAAAATTTACCAGTACAACAGAGTTTTCCAGAAATAATTAAACATATTTTGTTCATGTTATTAAAATGAAATTTAACTCGAATATGCCTCAGACAATATTGTAACACTTAAATGTGGGATTTATATTTAATACAAATCAGATTCGTCTGATATCTACAGATCGAAGCATGCCAAATGTGTGTATAAAATTTCATAAGTATATTTTCCAAAATGATGCATTAGAAAATTAACCAGTCCCATTGGACTGACTAAAACAAATGTATGTCAGTCCGTCAGACTGCCCGTCAGTCATAGACTGACGGGCATATGTTAATTATACCCCCCGCAACAAGTTGTAGGGGGGTATACTGGAATCGGGTTGTCCGTCCGTCCGTCTGTAGACGCAATGGTTTCCGGGCTCTAAAGCATTATCCTTTTCACCTACAGTCACCATATCATACATATGGACTACCCATGGGATGAAGATGTTCCCTATCGATTTTGGGGTCAAAAGGTCAAAGGTCAAGCGCACTGGACATCGAAGTAGCAATATGGTTTCCAGGCTCTAAAGCGTTATCCTTTCCACCTACAGTCACCATATCATACATATGAACTACCCATGGGATGAAGATGTTCCCTATGAATTTTGGGGTCAAAAGGTCAAAGGTCAAGCGCACTGGACATCGAAGTAACAATATGGTTTCCGGGCTCTAAAGCATTATCCTTTCCACCTACAGTCACCATATCATACATATGGACTACCCATGGGATGAAGATGTTCCCTATGAATTTTGGGGTCAAAAGGTCAAAGGTCAAGCGCACTGGACATCGAAGTAGCAATATGGTTTCCGGGCTCTAAAGCGTTATCCTTTCCACCTACAGTCACCATATCATACATATGAACTACCCATGGGATGAAGATGTTCCCTATGAATTTTGGGGTCAAAAGGTCAAGCGCACTGGACATCGAAGTAGCAATATGGTTTCCGGGCTCTAAAGCATTATCCTTTCCACCTACAGTCACCATATCATACATATGAACTACCCATGGGATGAAGATGTTCCCTATCGATTTTGGGGTCAAAAGGTCAAAGGTCAAGCGCACTGGACATTGAAGTAGCAATATGGTTTCCGGGCTCTAAAGCGTTATCCTTTCCACCTACAGTCACCATATCATACATATGGACTACCCATGGGATGAAGATGTTCCCTATCGATTTTGGGGTCAAAAGGTCAAAGGTCACGCACACTGGACATCGAAGTAACAATATGGTTCTGTTTGTCATGCCATTTGTTTTTTACACTCAGAAAAGAGGTAGTTTATACCTATTACCAACACCCTTTGGGAGATTGGGGTAAGTGGGGGTATTCTTAGTGAGCATTGCTCACAGTACCTCTTGTTTCTGCAGGTTTTCCTGTGTGCTTGGCTTTAAAGAGTTCCTTACATCAGTCTTGATTAAATTTTGTCTGCTGAATCCCCTCTCACAATCTGCTGTACTGACAGGAGCAGTGGTCAGGTGCTCAGCAGCAGCTGCCACGATGGGAAACAACTCCCTAGACTTAAAAGCAACCTTACAAACATCAATGCTAATTAAGAATGCCTGCAAGTTAGCCCTACAGAACTCTATAAAATTTCCTAATTCATACCTACACTCTCTAACCTTGCCTACCTTACAAACAGAGAGATGACTGGCAATACTACATGTACCTATATCCTCAGAAGGAGGAGTCCTATCAACAAAACTCTGAGGATCAAAGAACCTACTCAAAGCAGACAAAATCTGAGCATCTCCACTATCAGTAAACGAACCTTAACAGTGTCTATGAAAGAGTTACAAGCCCTAACTGCCTCTGCCCTTTGACCTAAATTGTCTCTAACAATATGACCTTGAAACTCAAATGTAAGCAGACCTGACTCGTCTAGGGTTGGCTCAGAAGGAGCATGCTGCAAAAAGGCAGACAAATTACATCCAGGGTTACTAATCAACTTGTCCAAGACCTTAACTGTTGAATGCAGAAGGCAGTCGACCTCAGTGAAATCTCAATCTGACCTTTCAATTGACACATTGGTACGACCTTGACAGCATTGCTAGTGGTTTTAAAGCATCAGCTACACAATGTGCTACATACAAAACATTTATAACAAGAAATGGGCTTGTGGAGAGCTAGTGACTTAGCAGAATTTTCCTCTAACATGACAGCAACTACACTCTGAAAATTGTCTACTACTGCCTGAACACTACCCTCAAACTTAATCACCGAGTGTAAGAAACTTGCTCGAGCCTAGTGCCTCTACTATTCTTTAAGATCCCTTGAACATTCTCTAACCAAGCCATGTTCTTAGGAGATTTCTCAAAATACTTGTACAAATCATTCAAAACTGCTTGGAACTTAACTAAGTGACTTTATCTGCTGCCTCCTCACATGCAAGTGCTAACCAATATACAATGTGTCGCTAAAATACCTGGGTGCAGCCTCCTTAAGCCTAGTAACAACCCCACTCTTACATCCTACCATCACAGAAGCTCCATCTGTTGACACCCAAGCTAACCTATCCAAGTCTAGTCCCATATTCTTAAGCATATGATACCCAATAACTCTGAATTAATTGTCTCTGCAAATGCTCTTTCTAACTGCCTTAATATGCATAAAAAGTCTAGACATGGATCTAACCTACCACCTATCTGCTCTACAAACCTTACATAAACTATGATATTCTAGTGAACTGATGCATCTGTAGATTCGCCCAACGTTACGCTGAATACTGAACTAGCCCTAACCCTATCTAGAAGCCTATCATCTAACGTTACACTGAACTAGCCCTAACCCTATCTCGAAGCCTATCATCTAACGTTACGCTGAACACTGAACTAGCCCTAACCCTATCTAGAAGCCTATCATCTAACGTTACACTGAACTAGCCCTAACCCTATCTAGAAGCCTATCATCTAACGTTACACTGAACACTGAACTAGCCCTAACCCTATCTCGAAGCCTATCATCTAACGTTACGCTGAACACTGAACTAGCCCTAACCCTATCTAGAAGCCTATCATCTAACATTACACTGAACTAGCCCTAACCCTATCTAGAAGCCTATCATCTAACGTTACACTGAACTAGCCCTAACCCTATCTAGAAGCCTATCATCTAACGTTACACTGAACTAGCCCTAACCATATCTAGAAACCTATCTAGTACGACATCAGACAACGACTGCTGAAACTCCTGACCATGCACTGTTGTCCGTCATCTGTCTGTCCGTCTGTAAAGAAGTAGGTACAGTTTCTAAAGTCATCTGGCCCAAAATATTGATGATTTCACTTGGAGCTCAAACCCTGGCATTCAAATAAGGAATAGATTAGCAAACCCAAAATTCGCTCAATTTGATCAGCAACATGATTTGTGCCAAATGACAAGAACTTGATGTTGGCATAAAATTGCAAAAATGCCATTTTCAATGAAAATATCCACACATTCATGTGGTTTTCCTTTCAGAAAACATACAGCGCATGCATCGAGCAAATTCATATTCAAGCATGTTTTTCATCTTAAAATAATACACAATATATATAATTTTCATTTTGCTCGACAAATGTGCACATCTTTTCCTGAGCAATAATCTGTATGACATTTGACAGTTTTCAGGCTTATTTTGAGAAAAAGGCGGGAAATGTCTTGTTCGTGATGTCATAATGCTATCCATTTAAGAATATCATTCTGATTTTGTTGACATAGTATACCTGGCATATATTTTACTTTCTTAAAACCCTGATTAAGTTTAATTCCAGACACATTTTATAGAGAGAAAAGTTTTGGGCCTTTTTATGTAGACAATCGTACCTTGTTCTTTACATTTTCGACTTCTCCAGAACCGCTGGGCGAATTTGAACCAAATTTGGCATAAAGCATCCTTGGGTGAAGGGCTTTCAAGTTTTTGTTTTTTTTTCAAATGAAGGGTCATGCCCCCTTCAAAGGGGAGATAATTACAAAAGTGCAAAAATAGAGTAGGACCATTTAAAAATCTTCTCAAGAACCACTGGGCAAGAAGAGCTGAAATTTACAAATGAAAGCTTCCTTGACTTTGTGCAGATTCAAGTTTTTAAAATCATGACCCCCGGGGATAGAATGGGACCACTGTGAGTAGGAAATGAAAGTTTTGCATTCAAATATATAGGGAAAATATGTTAAAATCTTCTTTCCAAGAACCACTAGGCAAGGAATGCACAAATTTACACGAAAACTTCCTGACATAGGATAGGATGGGGCCACAATAGGGAATCAAAGTTTTAAATTCAAATATATCTAATTTATAGGGAAAATCTTTTTAAAATCTTTTTCTCAAGAACCATTGGCCCAGAGAAGTTTGCATTTACATGAAAGTTTCCAGACATAGTGCAGATTTAAGTTAGTAAAAAATTATGACTCCTGGGAGTAGGTTGGGGCCACAATAGGGATCAAAGTTTTACAGGCAAATATATTGGGAAAATCTTTAAATATGGGCCAAGGTGACTCAGGTGAGCGATGAAACCTCTTGTTGTACATACATTTTGATTGTTAACCCCCACCCCTTCCTACATTGGAGACGGAGGAGAAAGTTATAGTGAACAAAATTCCTCCCATTTCCTCGTACTTAACACAGGAAATACTTTACAGTTATCATGGTTATGTAAGGCTTATAATTCTTACATTTACATACATAAACAATGGGAACACTAGTAAAACGAAATTTTGATACGTCCGCGTGTGTAAAACAGAAATGTAAGTGCATTAATCTACTTTTCATTCTGATTAAACAGGCTTTTTTGTGCTTTATCAATGACATCTCTTATTTCCTTGTGTTGTGGACTTGTATAAAGCCTGTATATACATATCTCTGCCCTAGAGTCCATTGAGCTCAGAACAAAACCTGGCCTGTTATTTATCACTTTAAAGATTTCCAACAGCTGTTGTGTCAGGGGATGGAGACACTATTATATTAGATTGATTTTTAAATCTAAAGCAAATCAGTTTAACAGCATCTTTCAGCCAAGTTCAAATCATTCATCAATCATTGATTACACATTTTGTCTGTGTACATGTGATGTGTTCATCAAGTAAGTTTGGTATAGGACTCAAGTAATCCATTTTTTTTCCCACTAAATACGTAACTTGGATTTGCATGAAATTTTATATTGGACTTGTATGAAAACACAGATTTTTTGGTTTTTGTTGGGTTTTTTTTTTTTTTTTTTTTTTTTGGCATTTTAAATGTGAGGATGTTAAAAGATTTTGTTTCTGTGAAATTCTCCTTTCTGGATAGTAAAACTGATTTTCCATGTAACAGTATAAAGTAAGTTCACCTTCACTTTGTTACTTTAAATTCTTAAGTGCAACGAGACAAAAATTTGCTTAGGCCCTGAGCAAAAATATATTTACGCAGTTTGAAAAGTGCAGAATGCCACAAATCAATTGGATTGCTATATAAATTACCTGGTGCTCACCTTCAGCAAATCTCAGGCTGAAACTGCTCTGTTTCAACAACTTAGGAAAATCAGCCTGAATTATGGTGACAGTCATACAAACAATAGGAGGTTAGTTTATTTATTGCACACTTTGCAGCCTCTATTCTGTCAGCAGTTGAATGATTCCACTTGCTGGCTTGAATTTTTTTTAGGGCACAGCGGTACCAATCTTTATCTGCCAGGCACGTATCTGATATGACACTCAGTAAAACCTCACTAGGAGGTAAAACAGTAAACCAATGTTAGTTGTGATATTTATTAGTAAGAAAGAAAATGCATGAGGGCATTGAGAGCATTGAACTGTGATGCTTCATGTAGCATACTGAAGTGATTGATTGATTGCTGTTTTCCGCCACACTCAACAATTTTTCAGTTATCTGGTGGCGCCCAGTTTATATTGGTGGAAGGGAGAACCCAGACACAATGTACCTGGGAAGAGACCACCGATCTTCCGAAAGTAAACTGGGAAACTTTCTCACTTACCGGCATAAGCAGGAATTGAACCTGCACCAACCAGAGGTGAGAGGCTGTGTGATTTTGAGCGCGATATGCTCTAACCACTTGGCCACGGAGGCCCCTGCAGGCATACTTCATGAAGCATGTTAGCACTTCTTGAAAATCTGTTTTATAAGGATATTGGTAGAGATAGGATGCCAAAAGAAAGAGGGAAACCAAAAAGGAGATTTTTCCCCCCGCATAAATTAGAAGAAAAAACGCCAATAATTTTATGTTTATTTTTTGTTTATTGCTTTAATTAAAGGAAATGAAAGAAAAAGATTTATGTAGCTCTGAAAATTACAATAAAAAGTCCGGGAAATTTATTGAGATGAATGTTACTTTAAGGAGGTACTCTACATCGTCATAATGGCTGACTTCCTTTAAAAACATGGAGGAATAAATCAATATCAGCAATATTTGATTTTTCCTTTTCAATTTAAATACATGGCCGAGTAGCTCAGTAAGTTAGCATACTGACTGCAGGTTGCAGGTTCGAGTCCAGCAGGGGTTTTATTTTTTTTCCAGATTATCTTTGACTAAAACTATATTTTTTAACAAAATTAAGTAAATTTGAAAATGTTAAACTTCAAAGTATTGTTGTACATATATCCTCTACTTTTCATCTACCTCAAATTTCTCTGGTGTAGCATACCTCCTTAACAATTCTGTCTTGACTTTTCTAATCACTTGGCAGATAGTGGTTTGTTAGCAGACTGATGTCATCAATTCCTGTTTCGATATTTCTAATTAGATTCTGTCTTCTTGCTACTTCTGCTTCCTGATGATATATTGTTTTTGCATTTTGCCCACTCCAGGCCTGAACAATTATGTTGCTGTGAATTCCATCCACCGTATTTTGTAATGTCACACTTGCCTAAATACAGACTAGAAACCAATATCATGGTGTACCGTACACATCAAACCCGCGGGCCTGGAGGTTATAAAACTTTTACCGTACTCATACTCAAACTCGGCCATGTTTGTTTTGAGTACAACTTTGAGCAAGCTCCAAAGCATACTCGAAAAATCTTGAGCATGTACTCTATTTGAGTATGAGAATGATTTTATAAAAGTTTTATAACCTTCACTTTGGATTTAGGGCATTGAGTTTGAGTATGGAAATGTGCTAAAAAAATGTTTTATATCTCCAGGCCGGGTCAAAACCACATACTAAGTAACAGAGAATGCATGGTCATAAAACTGGAAATTGATGATTTTTCATTGTAATTAATCTAACCTTAGTGTGAACTTAAGTAAAAAAGAAATCTAACCTTGGTGTGAACTTAAGTGAAAAAGAAAAGAAAGAAAAATGATCCATCGATTTCAATTATAATTGATGATGAGAACATTGCTGACAAACTCCTATTCAGTTTTCAGAACTTTATATTACTCCAACAGGATGTTAGGATGCTACATCTATATTGCCAAGTGTTTGATTTTCTTGAAATTTTCCCTGTGACAGGATGTTGAACTTTGTAATTTTACGGAATTATTTTGCTGTGGATGTAGTCAGTACATGTAATATTATAAATGTTGCATGTAGTTGAGGGCAACATTGGAAATTTTCACCCCGAGAAAACCATTGTCAACTGAGGTGTAGCCGAGGTTGACAATGGTTTCTTGAGGGGTAAAAATTTTCAATGTTGCCCTCAACTACATGCAATATTTGTTTCATTATACTGAATGTTATATAAACAACAAAGCAGAAAGACTTTCATCTGTCAACATTTGATCAATCACTATCCTGCAATTTTTCATATATTGATGCAGGTATTCACGTTTATTACACACGCTCAAACAACGTTGTCTAACAATCTACGGCAAACCGTACACACATAAACTTGATGCATGTGATAATTTTTATAATATCACTTGTTGTCAATGACAAGTACTGTTACCTGTTGATAGATAATATCACCCTGGAGCACGTGCTTTCTGTTCTCAGAGCTAGGGTAACAATATGTTTGTAGCTCACCTGAGCTGAAAGCTCAAGTGAGCTTTTCTGATCACCCGTATTCCGGCGTCCGTCCGTCTGTAAACTTTTCACATTTTCAACTTCTTCTCAACAACCACTGGGCCAATTTCAACCAAAGTTGGCATAAAACATCCTTAGGTAAAGGGAATTCTAAATGTTTAAATAAAGGGCCAGGCCACCTTCCAAGGGGAGATAATCAAGAAAAGGTAAAAATAGGGTAGGGTCATTAAAAAATCTTCTTCTCAAGAACCACTGGGCCAGAAAAGATGAAATTTATAGATAAGCTTTATTAGGTCGTGCAGATTCTAAATTGTTAAAATCATGGCCCCCGGGGGTCGGATGGGGCCACAATAGGGGATCAAAGTTTTACATACAAAATATATAGGAAAAATCTTTAAAAATCTTCTTCCCAAGAACCACTGAACCAGAAAAGCTGAGATTTATATGAAAGCTTCCTGATATAGTGCAGATTCTAAATTGTTAAGATCATGGCCCTCGGGGGTCGGATGGGGCCACAATAGGGGGTCAAAGTTTTACATATAAATATATAGGAAAAATCTTTAAAAATCTTCTTCCCAGAACCACTGAGCCAGAAAAGCTGAGATTTATATGAAAGCTTTCTGATATAGTACAGATTCAGGTTTGTTAAAATCATGGCCCCCTGGGGTAGGATGGGGCCACAATAGGGGATCAAAGTTTTACATACAAATATATAGGGAAACTCTTTAAAAATTTTCTTCTCAAGAACCACTGAGCCAGAAAAGCTGAGATTTATATGAAAGCTTCCTTATATAATGCAGATTCTAAATTGTTAAAATCATGGCCCCCGGGGGTAGGATGGGGCCACAATAGGGGATCAAAGTTTTACATACAAATATATAGAGGAAAAACCTTTAAAAATCTTCTTCTCAAGAACCACTGATCCAGAAAAGCTGAGATTTATATGAAAGCTTCCTGATATAGTACAGATTCTAAATTGTTAAAATCATGGCCCCCGGGGGTCGGATGGGGCCACAATAGGGTGTCAAAGTTTTACATTCAAATATATAGGAAAAATCTTTAAAAATCTTCTTCCCAGGAACCACTGAGCCAGGAAAGCTGAGATTTATATGAAAGCTTCCTGATATAGTACAGATTCTAAATTGTTAAAATCATGGCCCCCGGGGATCGGATGGGGCCACAATAGGGCCACATTTAAAAATATGTTTGTTTCCCCTCTCCCGACCCTAAATTTCAGAGGAAGGTCGGTAGGTAGGTAAAAAGTTTTTTTTTTTAGCTAGCAGAATTTTATTTATTATGAAATTCCCATAACCATTAACAATGCCCGATACCAAACGTCGTGAAGCACATCATCCATGTTTCCTCATCAAACTCGTATAGTCAGTTCTCGCGTAAATTCTGCTTTGATTACCACGTTTTGCAATTAGGAAAGGTGTCGATATTTCGGACAGTACTTCATGTATTTTGGAAATGCTCATTATCTAACCACTAAACTTAGGCATTGGACTACATGTATACATATTGGTTGATTCGACGAAAATTGGGTTTCATCAGAATTTTCTCTGCTATTTATACCACATACTAACACTTAAATAAAGTTAGGGAGAATGTTGCAATTATGGACAATGGTGTTAGTTTTGGACACATGGTGTTATAAAATTGGTAAACTCGGTTGCTGTCTTTTATTTATGGTTCACTGACATTTTATGCTTTTGTTTTTTGCACATTATCTTAATTTATATATGATAGTGATTTTCATTATATTTTTAAATGATATCGGTAGATCTAGTTTACCAGAAAACGTTTCAACGGGACTTGATTTTGCCGATCAAACAAAATGGATGCTGACATCAACCAATCAGAGCTGAGTTACACATGTGCATATAATTAGGTGTTTTCCAGTTTGTAAATATAGCATTAGTTCAGAAATAAGTTAAATTGAGAATGCTTCTGATTGACTGTCAAAAATATCGCATCCGTCCGAAATATCAACACTTTCCCCTACTGAAGAACACAAATTGCACACTGGATGCCCCGAATTCTCTTGTTTCCTCGCTCCTCGTATAGACAACATTTCTCCATCTCGATCTTGCAGATCACTAGTCCGAATTGCGAGCCGAATTCAATGTTAAACTCACTTGTAACTAATCAATAAAACAATCATGATTCTTGTACTTATTAATATCGATTAAAAGAAAATGTCAATCCAAAATTCAATATTAAACAGAAGCCAACAATTGTAGTCAACCGAATTTTCACTGGCATTTGAGCAAACGAGTCTCGTGACTCAAAACAAAGCTTGACAGTTTGATAAAATGTTTTCAAGAGACTGTTTATGTGATGAAAGAACCCATAATATCGATATTAGTAAGTACAAGAAGAATCGTTTTATTGATTAGTTATGAGCTTAAAATTAAATTCGGCTTGTAAGTATTTGAAATCAGCCAGAGAATGCCGCCTCCAGCTGGAGGCAGCGAAATTTCTAGATTTCGGACCAGAACACCTCCTGTATTCGTATTATCATTATTTTTTAATTTTGGATTGAAACCAAAGAAGATATAGAAAATTTTTGTCGTTATAAAATACTGATCTGCACCAGAAACGACCTTGAATTTTTCTTAAAATTAAAAAAAAAACTTCACCAGAATGGCGTAATAAAAACTTATGGGTCGGTGTGAATTTTCAGACTCGGTCGGGCGAGGGGAAACAAACAATATTTTTATTTTGGCCTAGGGGGTCAAAGTTTTTTTTTTTTCGGTTTTTTTTTTTTTTTTTTGATATAGTGCAGATTCAAGTTTGTTAAAATCATGGACCCCGGGGATTGGATGGGGCCTCAAGGGGGGCATCAAAGTTTTACATACAAATTTATAGGAAAAATCTTTTAAAATCTTCTTCTCAAGAACCACTGAGCCAGAAAAGCTGAGATTTATATGAAAGCTTCCTGATATAATGCAGATTCTAAATTGTTAAGATCATGGCCCCTGGGGGTCGGATGGGGCCACAATAGGGGGTCAAAGATTTACATACAAATATATAGGAAAAATCTTCTTCCCAGAACCACTAAGCCAGAAAAGCTGAGATTTATATAAAAGCTTTCTGATATAGTGCAGATTCAGGTTTGTTAAAATCATGGCCCCCTGGGGTAGGATGGGGCCATAATAGGGGGTCAAAGTTTTACATACAAATATATAGGGAAAATCTTTAAAAATCTTCTTCTCAAGAACCATTGGGCCAAAGAAGTTCACATTTACATGAAAGCTTTCTGACATAGTGTAGATTCAAGTTTGCAAAAACCATGGCCTCCAGGGGTAGGTTTGGGGCCATAATAGGGACTACGGTTTTACATGCAAATAGATATGGAAAATCTTCTGATATGGACCAAGGTGACTCAGGTGAGCGATGTGGCCCATGGGCCTCTTATTTTCAAATGCCTCTACCAATCAGATTCGAGTATTTTACATGAAAGTATATAATAATAGCTAGCATTTACATTTCTAATCATGAAAAGGATCAGGTTGGAAAAGGGTTAAACATGAATTGCCTTACATACAATGTATGTTTGTGTTACCTATAGGGAGATCCCTTTGGGCCGTTTATTTAATGCATGTTCCAATAAAAGACACAATAAGATATACCTCATTAATAAGTGTTGCTGAAACATTTAAACTTCATTTAAGCCTACTGCAAGGGTATCATCTTTGTCTAATTTTATTGTTTGTTATTTTAGGTAACTACTATAGACTTAATTTAACTTAAAAAGTTTGACTTACTTTTACATAACTTGTTACAGTGAGGGGAAAGGGGGGATGTATTGCAGCTTTTTTTTTTATGGAAATCCACATAGAGGTAATAAGCAATGAGCTAATATTGTTAGAGAATTTAATTATTGATTTTTACATGCAAGGATTGTTTTTGTTTGTTGCAGATTCACCACATATAGAAAATGCCAGTGACTGTGGACAGTGCATAACAGACACCATGTTAAAACACCTTAGTTTAGTTCTTCTGACTTTGCAAAATGCCATCCTGATCTTAGTCATGCGGTACACCAGGACAAGACCGGGAGACATGTACCACGCCACCACTGCGGTAGTGATGTCAGAGATCCTCAAGGTCATAACCTCTCTGGTTATCCTGGCCACTCAAGAAAAGACATTGACAAAGTTTGTTTGCTACCTTAGGGACAATATATGGAGACAGCCCATGGATTGTTTAAAAGTGTCTGTTCCATCCATAATTTACACTCTGCAGAATAATTTGTTATACATTGCTCTCTCCAACTTAGATGCAGCCACATTTCAAGTAAGTGAAGATTAAAAATTCATTTATTTGTCAATCCACAGACATTGTATTATCACACTTTTAAAAAATTCAACAATTAATTTTAACAAAGTATTCAAACATTTTATTTTTGAAATAGTAACCACAGACACCTGAAGTATGGATATTATTCCCCCCCCCCTTTCGATAATTTTTTTGGGGGTGGCAATAATATCTCTGAAATGTGTGAATTCCACACACACAAAAATTTTTTTAAAAAAAAGGGGGGGGGGGGGGTAATGTCCATACTCTAGGTGCCTGTGATAGTAACAGAGTAAATAGCATTTTTGAATGTTTCTTTGTTTCTTTTATCCATTATAGGTATCATATCAGCTGAAGATCTTAACCACTGCGCTGTTCTCTGTCTTCATGCTCAACAAGAAACTCAGCACTCATCAGTGGTGTGCGCTTTTGATATTATTTGTTGGCGTTGCTTTGGTTCAGTTCAGACCGGATGATGCTAAGTCCTCAAAGCTGTCCACCACAGCCCAGAAGCCCATGATGGGTTTATTTGCAGTGATTCTTTCATGCTTCATGTCAGGCTTTGCTGGAGTATACTTTGAGAAAATTCTCAAGGGTACAAAGCAATCTCTTTGGCTGAGAAACGTTCAACTAGGAAGTTTGGGTGCCATCATTGGATTAATTACTATGGAGATTAAAGATGGACCTAAAATTCAGGAGAAGGGATTTTTCTTTGGGTACGATTATTTGGTATGGGTAGTGATTATTTTTCAGTCTATGGGGGGACTTCTCGTGGCAGTCGTCGTAAAGTATGCAGACAACATTCTCAAAGGTTTCGCGACATCAGCTGCCATTGTTCTCTCCTGCATAGCATCTATATACCTGTTTGACTTTAGACTGTCTTTACCATTTACAACAGGTGCTTTTTTAGTCATTATCTCAGTGTATATTTATAGCAAATACGTTCCAGAAAATGATCTTCCACAAGTCTCTGAGTATGCTGGAAAGAAAGAAAAATCTCCCTCAAGAGTCATGTGAGAGTATTGTGACATCATAAGAATGATGTTAATGAATGTATGCAATGCATGTGTTATATACAGACCCATTAGGCAGATTTTCACAGGTGTGATTATTGCAGTTGTATTAACAGGTGTAATTGTGCCATGGTATGGAAGATTATGTTGTCTTCATGCTGTTGTTTCTATTATGACTTTTTTTTGTGCACTAATCCACATTGTTAAATCTCCCATATACATATGTATTTTTTTTTTATACCCCCAAGATCGAAGATCAGGGGGCATATTGTTTTTGTCCTGTCTGTCATTCTGTAATTCTGACATTCTGTCTGAAACTTTAACCTTGCTAATAACTTTTGAAAAATAAGTGATAGAGTTTTGATATTTCACATGAGTATTCCTTGTGACAAGACC
>NC_079170.1:29735214-29767714 GCF_947568905.1 Ostrea edulis
TATGACTTCTCCAGGAATGTTTTAAGAATTGTAGAATCTTAAGGAGGTCCTTTACATCATCATAATGGCTGACTTCTTTTTAAAACATGGATGAAAATATAGATATCAGCAATATTTGTCTATTCATTTCAGAACTCATCGCCTAGTTGAGTAACTCAGTAGGTTAGTACATTGACTGCTGATCACGGGTTGAAATCCAGCAGGGGCTTTAAAAAAATTTCAGATTGGTTTCTACTAAAACTGCATATTTTGACTAAATAAAGTAATATTGAAAGTTTTCAGTTTCAAAATCATGTACATATTCTCCACTTTTCATTCATATCAAATTTCTCCAGTGTAGCATACCTCCTTAATATGTCCAATGGGTCTCATTTCAAAAACATCAAGGTCACAAAAATTAGCATCAGAGATATGCTTAAAGTATAGTTAAATTTTTACCACTGACCAGAGGGCGTGTCATGACTGTAGAGACCATACGTTCATTTTTATGAATTCAGAGTCACAGGGTATTTGTTTGGTAGCGTATTGGTATGTCCTGGTTATATCACAGTATTGCAGGGATTGTAGGACCTTAGATAATTATTACATGTATGTACAAAATGTTAACAATACTAGTTATCTTTCAAATTCTTCAGCCAAAGTACTTTGGAAAACATCAGTCATAGGTATTGGTGTAGACATTCTTGTTCAGACCATAAGTAGGCAAGGAATGGATGTATTGGTTTGGAGGCTAGACCAAGGTCATCAAAGAAAGGGTCAATGTGTAAGAATGTGCAGTCCATATGCAAGTATTTTCTATTTAAATGTTTTCTGTGATAAGACAGTATTTGTGATATACACATCTTTGAATGCTTTATCTATTAAATTTGGACACAGTTTGAGTTTGCATAATGTACATATTACAGAGTAGATTGCCGTACAACATGAAACTGTATATTGGGTCATAATGTCGCCATTTTGGCAGATGAAATTGCCAAAAAATTTCTTTCATTTATTGTAGGCAATTACATTTTATGTGTGTGTGTATATATATAATTATAAACAGCACTAAAATCCAACAACACCACATTGTGGATACAAGGCCAAATAAAAAAAATTACATAAAGCACCTATATGACCAATGACCAGAACAATTAGATAAATGCATTCCCAAGGACATACTAAAAAGTTATACTAATAAAAATACAAATGAAGGAGGGTCGGGCGAACTTGGACCCCTGAATTCACTAGAGGTGTGATCAGGTACCCAGTAGGAGTGAGCAGCCCCTGTTGACAGGTCACACCCTTATCAGGCTCACGGCGGGTGTGACCTGTCGATGTTCACTCATCCTGGGCACCTGATCCCACTTCTGGTATATCCAGGGGTCTGTGTTTGCCTGGCTCTTCATTTGTATAGTTCTATCAGTACAACTTTTTTGTTTGTCCTGAGAAAGGGACAGGTTGTCCCTAGGGATTTATCTAATACGGCAGTTTCGAGATACGCCCGAGTTATTTCCCTTTGGAGAACTCTCGTATATAGTGAGGCGCGAAACAATTTGTTTACACGCGGGAGTGGGACTAATTTTCATCACTGCGTAAGTGAATGTACTCGGTAAGTTTCTCATACACTGTTACATCACCCGAATTCGACTGATAAGATATTACTTGCAAATATGACATTGTTTTTATGTTTCCACTTTAGTAAAACATTTCTTTCGACAGTATTTTGTATTCCCCACATTTACATATTAAAAGAGAATCCGCTTTTAATGCATCTCATTGTCTTCCTCGCTGACTGTAGGTCCACTCTGTTCCCTTTAATCATTCAAAGTGCCACTAAATGCACCTCCTACACAGAAGAGTTCGTATCTCGAAACTGGCGTATTGTGCTTGTCCTTGGTCATATCGGTGCTTTATATATATATTTTGAAATGTAAATCCACAGAAAATTTAAATATTTCAAATAATTGTTTTCAATAAAAATCCACCAAATATATCATAATGTGATATACAGTATATAAATCATTTATAATAGTAAATGTATAATGGCAACATTTGGGCATATATCAATAGTTGTATTTTTGGAACATGTATTATAAGAGACAATCCATGGATTTACCCATGCAGTGATAAAACTGATTCAACATTGTACACCTGTTTGAAAGTATTTTCTAGTGTTTGTTAAGAATTCTTGGCAGTGTTTGCTAAGAACTCTTGGTAGTGTTTGCTAAGAATTCTTGGTAGTGTTTGCTAAGAATTCTTGGTAGTGTTTGCTAAGAACTCTGTAGTTTGGGAAACAATGTTGATGGACAATCATTTTAATCAAAGAGAAAAATGACCACTTCAAAATGTTGTAGGTAAATGGATATACACAGTAAAACACACTTAGAGCGAAGTGCTAGGAATAAATAATTTTGATTCATTATAAATGTAATTCATTATATCCAACAAATTTATAATGCTTAAAAACTACAGGGAGAGGAAATCATGCATACTCACTGTAATTACTTATGGAATGATTATAGATATTTAATCACTTCGCTGTATGTGTGTATTCATTATAAGGATACTCACCGTAACACTGTTTCTAATTAAGGAATGGCTATTTTTGAAGGGGGTATGAAAATAACAAAAGCCATTGTTAATGTTCATTGATTATACACAGGAAATGCCCCCATGCCTCCAATATTATCATATCCACTATAAGGAAATATAATTCTTATATTTGCATTGGGCGATTCAACATTTTTTTCTTATAAGCATAGGTGTTTATGTCAATGTCCCAGTGCTTTTTTTCCTAAGAAAGAAATACAATGAAACAGCTACCATTCATTATTGACTAAAACACTGATCAATGTAAATATCACTGTGTACGTAGTGTTCGGTCAGGGCAAGTAAATCAGCGTGCAATGATACGTAAGGCAAAGGTGCAGAATTGTATATATTATATGTACTATATGTATCGACATACTATGCAGATACTAATCTCAATCATTACACAGTATTTGTCCCATTCAGTACACTTTGCTTCCATTCAGTACCCTTTTAGCTTCCTCTTTTTAACTATATATATAATATATACTTTTTAAATGCATTGAAATAAGCAAATTATAATTTTGATAATTAATAATAACTATTATTGATAATTTTAATCTTACTTATTTATGAATATGACATCCATGTTAAAATCAATTCTTAATTTTAAATATGAAACATTTTTAGTTGTTATTTTGTACACAATTAGAATAAAAAAATCAGCTCTTCTTTTCTATCATTTCATAAACTTATTTATTCCCCCTTCCAAGCAAATTTATTGGGACAAAATATTACTGCGTAGAGGGAGATAAACTTGGGAACTGGGATATTTGTCCTTTAGGTTCAGACATTTACATGAGGTGTAAACCTCAATCGTGGGAGAACATAAGGTTTAATTTATTCATATTTTGAAATATGATTATTAATGAAATGCTTTTATTAATATCTATTGTTATAGCATGCCTGACAAGTTGTGGTGGAAACAACAAATTCAAAATATTTTAAGATCTGGGCATATTTATCATTTTTGTTGAACATACATGTATGTGGGATTTGAGCTAGTCAGTAGTGCATGCCGTTTATGCATTTGTAAACGTGTAAGTTATCAAGCATATGTATAACTATCAAGGTTACAATTTTGTAAATAACAGATGTTCTGATGTTCTTGGTTACGAACATGTAGACACATATTTAGTCCATGTTCATTGATGAGAATTCAAGGTGTCTGGAGGGGCTGCGTCTTAATAGTATTATAAAATGAGATAATGTGAATCTCGGTAGTTTAGCTGTCGGTATTAAAGAAATGTGTACCAGTATGATTTGTTAATTGTTCTATATTGCTGTTTAAAACAATATCTGTGTTGTAATAAATACCTTATACCTGAATTTCTGTTCATGTTGATACCAGAGAATCAAGGTAGCTTCACAGGTATCGTGTATTATTAGCTCACCGAAGGCTCAAGTGAGTTTTTCTGATCAAAACTTGTCGTTGGCGTGATTGTCGTAAACGTTTCACATTTTCATCTTCTCCAGAACCACAGCTGGGCCAATTTCAACCAAACTTGGCACAAAATATCCTTGTATGAAGGGGATTCAAGTTTGTTCATATGAAGGGCCATGTTAAAGGGGAGATAACCACAAAAAATGCAAAAATAGGGTGGAGTCATTAAAAAATCATTTTCTCAAGAACCAATGGCCCCAGGGCCAGAAAAGCTGGATTCCTGACATAGTGGTGATTCAAGTTTGTAAAAATCATGAGTCCTAGGGTGTGGGTGGGGCCACAATAGCAATTTCATTTTTATGCCCCCGAGATCGAAAATCAGGGGGCATATTGTTTTTGTCCTGTCTGTCATTCTGAAACTTTAACCTTGCTAATAACTTTTGAACAGTAAGTCCTAGAGCTTTGATATTTCACATGCGTATTTCTTGTGAAAAAAACCTTTCCGTGGGTACCAACATTTTTAACCTTAGCTTTGACCTTGGAGTTTGACCTACTTTTTGAAGACTTTAACCTTGCAAATAACTTTTGAACAGTGAGTGCTAGATCTCTGATATTTCACATGAACATTTCTTGTGACAAGACCTTTGTGTGGGTACCAAAATTGTTGACCTTGTGACATTGACCTTTGAGTTTGACCTACTTTTTAAAAAAATTGGTCATAACTTCTAAATGGTAAATATTAGAGCTTTCATATTGCACTTGATCATTTCTTGTGACAAGATCTTTCTACTGGTACCAATATATTTCTCCTTGTGACCTTGGCCATCTTTGGAATTGGCCCTTCTATTGTAATTTTTAAAAGATCTCGCTTTCAATTTTTATTCCCATGAAAAATTTTAAAGGGTCCCAACATAACTGAATATGAATTCACACAACATGGGGATGCCTCAACACCAATATTACTAACATGACCTTGCTGTTGTGGGAGAATATGAAGGTCACATAGATCATGGTATGAAATGAAAGGTCTTCCAAAAAGAAATCTTGATGTATACAAAATATAAAAGTTGTACCTTAAAAGGTCAAAGTCACAAGTTTTAAAACTTTGGTACCAAAGAAAAGGTCATTTCACAAGGAACATGCATATGGAATATGAAAGCCCTATTGCTTGCCACTAAAAGGTTAGTTTTGGAAAGAGAGACAGGACAAAATATGCCCATGACTAGTTTCAGGGGCATGAAAAAATAATTGATTCCACACAACATAGGAATATTAGGAACATTTGGTTTTCATTTAATTTGGTCTTGACACTTCTGAAAATAATTCTTTAATTTCCTGTATATTCCCATATAAAATGTTAATCCCCCCTCCCCATTTGAATCTACTCTATGCCAGGAAGCTTTCATGTATATTTCAACTTTCCTGGTCCAATTGTTCTGGAGAAGATAGGATTACAGTACAACAGTTACAGCAAGCACGCTTATAATAAATTCAGCTTACTGCGAAGTGATTTTCATTCCCTATAGTTTTAAAACATGTCATGAACTTATTGGATGCAAGGTGAAGATAACAAACAGTGTATTAGGATTATAACAAATCAAATTGTTCGTCTCCAGCACTTCACTACAATTGTGTTTTATAGAAAGGTTAATTTGCCAAATTAATATGCAAGTATGCCCAAGTAGTATACTAGCGGAAAAAAGAAAGTGTGCATTATAAAATTTAGTAGAGTTTTTCTATATTTATTGTTTATATTTCTAAAATCTAAACAATCGATGAAGGTGATGATTTTGAACAATATCGGATAGTACCCGACTCAGATGCACGGTTTTTTCATGGTTAGTGAACATATGTTGTTTATTGAAGTGTTCGTACGCAAGAGTTTTACTGGCCAATATACTGTTTGGTGTAAGAAGTGTAAAAGGTTTGCTTGGACACTATATTCGTTAAGGAAAACACTTTAGTTGAGACAAAATTTACCGTTCTTTCATGCCACGACTCAGCGAAAACCAACGTAATCGTGCTGTTGGGATGCTTCTAGCTGGAATGGCACATAATATCGTAGCAAGACACTCTGGAGTTGATCGGAACACCATCCAGTCATTATGGAGACTTTTCCACAATCTGGTAACACTCGGGATCGACCACGTTCTGGGCGTCCTCGTGTGTCATCGCGTCGACAGGACAACCACATTAGACTTGTGCACCTGAGAAATCGTTTCCAGACACCAAGTTTGACTGCTCGTAGCATTCCTGGACTTAAATTCGACCAATCAGTCCAAGAACTGTGCGTAATCGTCTGCGCGAGCACAACATCAGACCAAGACGTCCAGCGGTGCGCCCAATACTGCTTCAACGTCATCGTATCGCTAGACTAGCGTGGTACAGACGACATCTGCGACTCAGAATACAGGACTGGGCCAATATTCTGTTCACTGATGAATCCAGATTTCATTTGGATAGCAGTGACGGCCCTTGTAGAGTGTATCGTCGCGTTGGGAAACGGTACCAGGACGCTTGTGTTGTGCAACGTCGACAATTTGGTGGAGGTAGCATTATGGTGTGGGGTGGAATAACAGCACATGGAAGGACCCCTCTACAAATTGTCAATGGGAATCTCACCGGCGTACGCTATCGAGATGAAATTATTCAACGCCATGTGATACCCTTCTTACAGAGACAGCAAAATCACATCATTCTGCAGCAAGACAACGCAAGGACACATGTTGCACGTGTCGTCAGGGACTTTTTTGTTCAACAGAATGTCGATGTCTTGCCTTGGCCAGCTGTATCCCCCGATTTATCGCCGATCTCGCACGTCTGGGATGAAATGGAACGACGTCTACGCCGTTTACCAAATCATCCAGTGACATTGGCTGATTTAAATCAGGACAGGCTTTAACCAACATCTGGAACAACATCCCTCAAGCATTTCTGAACACTTAAAAGTGGCATCAATGAGGCGCCGTTGTCAAGCATGCGTGAAAGCAAATGGTGGTCACATGCGTTATTAACTTTGTTAATTCAAGTTCGAATACCAGTGTCTTTCGAGTGTGCTGAAATTGACGTTATTCGACGTTAGCATTAATGGATTATGAAATGTTGTAACGAAAACATTTGTTAACAGTATTACAAAAAATAAAATTTGTTCATTGTTATTTTTTATAATTTTTTTTATATATTAAATAATGCACAGTTTCTTTTTTCCGCTAGTATATACATCTAAATATGTTCGAAGCATGGTGCCCTAGGCAATGGCGGGACTACAGAGAGGGCTGACGTTTAACATGGGAATACCTTGATAATCTTCATCTAAAGGGCTATCTAAAGAACCAAAGGGGTTTGATTCGTTATATTTTTTATGTAAGCATCTTCATATACTTTACATTTATACAAACCAATAACCGCGAGACAGTGACAGGATGAATAATCTTAGCATTTTGAAAACTTCACCGGGATATGAAGTCAAACAATCCATTAAAGTTTTAGAAATGCCTTTATAACTGATTTATGTGCACTTGAGACGATCAGGCAATTCCAAAACGTGGCACCGTCTGTGCACCAGCGGTGACCCAGGAACACTTTTTTTGCGAATCCGATCCACATTATACTCAAATTATGCAGTTTGTGTTTTTTATTTCTAGGTTTCTGTCGTCATCATTCTGAAAGAACGTTTTTATCTAAGAATGGGGGGTGGGGTGTCAATCAAAGTGTTAAGCTTTGAGGAAGTTTGAACAGGACAAGAGATCGTGCTTCACAACTAATTAATCGTGTTTCTGTTAATGAGTTTTGGTACACCATGGTCTATGTTTTTCTCGGATCGATGTACCTGCATTAAACTGGCATGAAAGGTGAAGATAAAGAACAGTGATCAATCTCAAAACTCCTATAAGCAATAGAAAATAAATAGATGGACAAACACGGACCCCTGGACACACCAGAGGTGGGATCAGGTGCCTAGGAGGAGTAAGCATCCCCTGTCGACCGGTCACACCCGCCGTGAGCCCTAAATACTGATCAGGTAAACGGAGTTATCCGTTGTCTAAATCAGTGTGCCAAGAACGGACTAACAATCGGTAGGAAACACGTCAGACAGCATTTGACCCAATAATAGGTTGTATTGACGAACTAGATCGTTATAACGACCTTAGAATTTGCGAAATGCTGACTTCAATCGAGACTGTTGAAACTCCTGTACCATCAACTCGTTAGTCAGTAGCTTGCCTCCATTTAAAAAATGACCATACGCAGAACAAGCTCTTGCGTATCGAATCAGTTGAGAGATATAAACACCATATGCAGGTGATAATGGAATATTGCTACATATATATGGGCATCTAATGTAATGACCGCTAACCTTCCCCAAAACATCTGTAGGTATATTCTGTAATAAATCTTCTCAAGATCCACTTCCCGTGGGAATCCGGGTTAGAGTAGATCCTCAGTACCCCTTGCTTGTCGTAAGAGGCGACTAAATGGGGTTGTTTTTCGGATGAGGCCGCAAAAATCCGAGGTCCTGTGTCACAGCAGGTGTGGCACGATAAAGATCCCTCCCTGCTCAATGGCCATAAGCGCCGAGCATATAGGCCAAAATTTTGCAGCCCCTCACCGGGAATGGTGACGTCTCCATATGAGTGAAATATTCTCGAGAGGGACGTTAAACAACATACAATCAATCAATCAATCAAGATCCACAATGGCACAACATATTTAATCAACACGCAATCATCTTGCTGTACTTTGCCGTGTAAATTCGATTTTGCCCCGTGACTAGGATGGAGCACACTATAGGAGTTCCAAGTGCACGTGTTTTGGGAAATTCTCTTAAAACTCAGCGTCTCCAGAACCATGAAGACACAGTACAAAGAATGTGTAAGTATCCTCACGTAGCGTGGATTCAATTTATTCCCGCCATGACCTTCGCAGAAAGGCCGAGGCACACTAGGGGTTAAAAAATTCTACATAGGAATACATCATTCCATTGGATTACTCCTTTTTTCAAACATTCTTATACTTAATATTATCTCGATGAAAAGTGAAGATAATGAACAGTGATGAATCTCATACATGTAAACTCCTATTAGGAATACAAAATAGACAGTTGGGCAAACATGGACCCCTGGTTATACCAGAGCGTTGTTGCTACACGGGGATTATTAGATAAATTTTCAGGATAATCACCGCCTTAAATTGCCATGGAATAGAGAGTTCTGATAATTTTTATTTGTAAGTACTTTCAGTTTTCAAACACACTACATGGTATAGTAGATAGTTTCAATTGGAACCCATGAAAATGCATACGATAGAACCCACTACCGTGGGGGGGGGGGGAAAGTCTGGATCCGCCCCTGTACATGTGGCTGCACTCGCTTTAATGGTAGCTCCATCAACATTATGGTGCTTACATTATGTCCTTTCACAAAGTGAGAAGAGCTTTGACAATTGAATAATATCAATATCTCTCCATACCTTCTCATTACTTCTAATTAACTAGTCACAAACTTCATTAGCCAATAAAAGCTCCATTTACAGCGGAAATGGTGTTGTTACATTCCTGAATATGCTATACAAGTAACAAGGCCTGCCACTGGGAGATCACACTTATTTGCGCAATATTCTGAACTTCTATTCTGATCAGTATATTCCAAACCGTCAAGCAGGATTCCTTCACAGATGGACGCCAACAAGACAGCCGAAAGTACATTAATTTTACAGCAAGAGGTAATACCTTTAGTTATTGGACTTCTGATAAGTCTGATAAATCTGCTGGCCATCGTTATTCTCTTTCAGTGCAAGAAGATGAACATCCATATTAGACTCCTGTCCATGAATTTGACTTTCACAGATTTAATGACTGGCCTGGCCATATTGGTGGATTCGTTCCTGTCTCCCATCTTACCCGAGGGATTGTGCAGACTGGTTCTCTATCTCTACTGTATCGGTGTCGTCATTTCCTTCCTCACAATCAACGCCATGCTGATTGACCGGTTAGTGGCGCTGTACTTTCCATTCAAATACCACAATCTCCTCACTCGGGAAAAATGTCCCGTTTTCATCTTTGTGATATGGATAACAGGGTCTGTCCTAACCGTCGTTAATTACCACGACGGATTTAGTATATATGAAACAAAAGATCTGACGTTCTGTATCAATGCATTCGTGGTTGGAAAAACAGGACTCACCATAGTCACCGTATTTTTTTGCATTTCTTTGATCATTGATCTACTTTTTTATTTACTGATGTTCATCAAAATACGTGGGATGACGTGTCCAACACAAGATGGGCACCCACAACGACCGTTTCGACAGCAGGTCAAGATTTTGATGAAGTTATTGACCATCACAGGAACTTTCATGGTTCTTTACACGCCACAGATTGTGTTGAACGTAATCGGATTAATGAGCACGTCTTCGCTGCAGAAAACAGTCTTAAACTTTCAAGGTTTGGCAGGATTCCTAATTCTGTTTAATTCTTTCATCAACCCTTTTCTGTACGTCTGGAGATTCACGGAGTGTCGGTACACTCTTCTGATAGTAGTATGTTACTGCAACAAAGCACGTCGACAGAAATACGGCAATTTGAAAAAACAATTCTACGTGTCTTTTCTGGGTAATGATTCTAATACTAGTGACGTATAGAGGGAAATTCGAGCAGAACAGTATCCGTATTGCAGAATACAAACAAAAACTAATGGGCACGTGAAATGTGATTTCTGCAGAAACTACATCGTCGCAAACCACGGGTTATTGTTTCATTCTATTTGTGAAATAGAATGAAATAATAACCCGTGGTTTGCGACGATGCAGAAACGGTTATCAGTGGTCTCCTTCTTCTTTATGATACACCACATACATGTAATTGTGATACAGCATAAAAAAGAGATTACTGAATTCTTACCTCATCAGGAATGGGACCTACGGCGGGTGTGACCGGTCGATAGGGGATCCTTACTCCTCCTAGACACCTGATCCCACCTCTGGTATATCCAGGGGTCCGTGTTTGCCCAACTCTCTATTTTGTATTCTTTACAGGAGTTATGTGATTGATCACTGTTCGTTATATTCACCGTTTATACTGTTTCAATGTTCCGGTGTAAATGGTCACAATGTGGTATGTGTTGTTTCAATTAAATAATTAGAGGCAGTGTTGCTAATTATGTGTTGTCTTTTGGGTCTTCACTCCACAAACTCAATATCGGTAAACTGTGTGATACTCCTTGTGGTTTTTGTCGATCTTCTGATTGGTTTGTTTGTTTCTTTTCTTTCTTTTTTCTTTTTTGGTCTTACGTCCCATTCGAAAAGTTTTCATTCATATACATGGATGTACATTCACAGCCTGTGTGATGTACCACACATTTTTGACCTTATGCACAGTGCTCAATGCCATAACAGTGAGAGTTCTTTACCGCGCCAACACTCACCGTGACTCGGAACTTCCGGTTTTAATGTCATATTCGAAAGTCACGTGACTCTCACTTCTAAATCCGAGTGTTTAGAAAAGAAATAGTCACCATCTTGAGTTTGACGCGGCCACGGGAGTTTCACCTAACTCCGCCTGACGACCAGGTTAACGCTATAACAGACCCGGAAACCATGAAATTAGCAATTTTCTGGACAGTGAAAGCCTCGTGTTAACATGCAATGCTCACCAATACCTTAATTTAAATCCCCAATCATTTAATAACTTTTAAAGTGATGACTTATAAACGATGCTGATTGGTTGAAAAATTCGTTTGATTTCTCTGTCAAAATTTCGTTCGGAGTTCATCTGCACTAAGCACGCGGGACTACTTTTCTCTGGAATGCGTCTTCCCCGTTCTAATTTTAGCGCTATTTATAGAACGGGATTTTCCACAGAAGCATTATATATAACGAAATGCATTTGTTTGATTTTTGTTTTTCATTGCTATCAAAAATTAGCACAACTAAAGATATGAATAAAATACAAATTAATTTTAAAAAACAACATACATAGGCGATGACGTGGCAGAATAGTCAATTTGATGACGTAGACCACTTACTGGTAGAAGTAGACAGATTACACGAGTTCCCGGTATGAATCGTCTGCTTTACGAGATCGATAACATGACGGAGCAAGTGGCGACTTCTGATCTGGTAAATATCAATGAAATTGAACTGCGTTATATGGGGCTCAGTCAACGAGTACGTTTTGAACGTTTTCCTCGATATTGAAATGGAGCCGAATTGCATTCCACCGTTCCAACGACACAACCAGTGTTCAACGTCTCCTCCAACACGATGCAGCATAAATCCAGTCACAACTTGTTATCTTCCTTTATATTTAATTCAGCTTTTAACCATTGTACCTTTAATTTGGCGTATAATCCATTTAAATCTGCACAGTAACTGTTCCTGACCTGAACGCACAGCCATGCCGTTTTGTATTTGTTCATTCTTGCCTATATGTATTCCTACGCGCCATTTCAGAAACGTTAATTCAAGCTTTTTGATGGGAGAAACTATTTGTTTTTCTATCTTAAAAACATAATTAAATGATAAGAAATAGTAGCGCATTGATGAAGTTTTCCGTCCAATGTTTCGTTTGATACATGCATCAAACAAAGAATTATAAGTTTCATTTGTTAATTCCAAATGTTGAGCTTTGACTCTCGAGTCTTGTAGACATGTCATTGTTGGGTTGATTCTCCTCTGAATCACTCTTGTTTTGGAAAAAAAAATTACTCTAATTGAATTAAAATTTTCAAGACATTTGACGTTTAAATCTATGATTTTATGACTTGTGTCATTTTCACAAGCCAAGTGTCCGATTCGCTTACTCGAGAGTAATAGGGCATTTGGCATGCGAAGGTGGACTTGTGTAGAAAAAATTACCTTGTTGTGTAGGTGTGATGACGTAAGATGTGACGTAATCAAATATATCGTGGCACTCGATTCCTGCACCATTATCGGCTCTCTCGGAATCGGAATTATTGCAAGCTGTAATTCAATTGTAGAGAACAATGATTAAATTAATCCACGCATCAATTCAATTAATGCGCACAATAATTGAATTATTGTTATCTTCAATTGAATTAACAATTTATCATTAATTTAACTGATACGTGTAATAATTCTTTTAAAGAGAGTAATTAGGCATGTCTTTAATTCGACATATCAACAATTGATTTGATTTTCTCTTTCATTGAATTGTTGCTCCTTTTTAAAGAATTGATACACGCATCAATTCTGTATACAAAATCATTTAAATGATTAAAGATATCTTCAATTGAATTTAAGAGATCATCAGATCATTTATACCAAGATTGAAATAGTTTTTTAATACTCTAATAGTTCCAACACATTGATGCGCACATCAATTCAGTTGACGAAAGCAATCATTATTTGATGCGCACATCAACTGAATTATTGTACGCAATAACTGAATTGATGTGCGCTTCAATTCAATTGATTAGGGCATTAATTGATTTGATGCACGCAATGATATCTTTCTCGAACTGAAGTCACCCTCGATTGATTGTATCTTGCTTAACGTCTCGCTCGAGAATTTTCCTCGATGATTACATTTTAAACTGAAAGTTCTCTTTTACACCAGTCAAGTCTCACAGCACAATGGCGTTGCAATGGTAAATTCAGATCAGACGACTGGGTGTGTGGAAAGTGCGAACAGGTCTTGAATTCATTGGTCTAAATGCAGATATAATTCTGGTATTTGTTGGCGGTGTTGGAGACGATGTCCTTACGATGTATGTATTTTAATTTATCGGCGATGTTAGAGATGTACATGCATGTGTTAGAGTTAAATGTATTTATGGGCGATGTAAGAAATGAATGTATTTGTCGGTGATGTCCTTACGATGTATGTATTTGTCGGCTTGATATATGTGAACGTCTCGAGAGTTGGGGACTAGTTTATTTCAAGACGTCTTGCACACTCGCCATGTTCCAGTTTGTAATATGCCAGTTGCAGAAATACGTTCTGTATACATGTAGTAGGGATGGTACGTATCGCCAAAAAGTTTGTATCATCAAGATATATCATTAATTTTTTTCACAATATCATGACAATATCGCGATATTTTTGGACATTCTGAGTTCCCTTAATTCTCTGTCATTGTCATTACTGTCAAATTCAGTTTATTTTAAACATTTATTTTGCATGTATAAGTAGCTGTGATAAAACAAGTAATAAAAATTCAGATCAAATAATAATCAAATGACTTGCAAACTGTGAATAGAAAAATAAAATGCAACGAATATGTAAATCTGTTGAGTATTAGACAATAAACGTTTTTACCATGTTTGAACGACATTTTGTTGTTTTTGTTACTTCCTGTAACAGTTAATTTAAAACCCAACTTACATAGGTCCAAAAATACCGGGTTTTCTCTCCGCCGTATCGCGATACGAATCATCACGATATACCGATATACCGGTAAAATCGCACATCCCTATACGAATCATCACGATATACCGATATACCGGTAAAATCGCACATCCCTATACGAATCATCACGATATACCGATATACCGGTAAAATCGCACATCCCTATACGAATCATCACGGTATACCGATATACCGGTAAAATCGCACATCCCTATACGAATCATCACGATATACCGATATACCGGTAAAATCGCACATCCCTATACGAATCATCACGATATACCGATATACCGGTAAAATCGCACATCCCTACTGTACAGTATATTCATAAAGTAAAACGCGTTTTCATTCTACTTGTTTTCCCATTAGAAATTGAGGTGTGTTTTTTTTTCTTCTCTCCAAAGTTTATCCCCGCTTATTTTAGTATGTATACTCAAACAGTTACATACTGCAAAGCAAGAAGTTTCATAATAAAATAGTATTATTTAAATAATCCAACATTTTTAAATTTATTTGTTTCATTCTTTATCCGATGACACTGGGTAATTCAAACTGGACGGTTGAAGAAAAGACACAAAGTGCTGTTTCTTTAGGGTTGAGTACTTTTCTCGTCGGTGCTTGCTGCAATGGCAAATGATCATCAAAAACGTATATCTGCATTCCGTGTACCTCCACACAAACAGAAATGGGTTGATGAGAGAATTCAGGAGGATAAGAAACCCTGTGAAACTCTGCCATGTCAGAATCCTCTTCTTCAAGACCGGACTTGTGTTGCTGACGTCGATGATGTTCAGGACGATCATAGGCGTGTACAGAAACGTGAAACATCCAAGAATGGTCGACAACTTGATCAGAATCCTTGCATGACTTCTGAATTGCTTTTCTCTCGTCAACGTTTCCAAACACGCGATTGAGTTAGATATTTTGTGTATTTTGATGAGCATTAAGCCGTATAGGACCATGTCCAGCGCAATCAGAAAGCAAAAGACAACAGTGACGATGGTCAACCCAGTTCTGCCCACCGTGATATATGAAGCACAGGCGACGAATTGCTGGAATTCGTAAGCTTGGAATCCATCGTTGAAATTCACCACAGTTAACAGCAGACCGGTCATCCAAAGTCCAAATATAATGCTTGGACGCCTGTCTTTTTCTATCACAGTGTGGTAACGAAATGGATAAAACAATGCCAGAAAGCGGTCAAGAAGCATTCCAGTAATCGTCAAGAAAGAAACAGTCACTCCGATGCAGTACAAATATAGCAGAAACCGGCACAAACCCTCTTCTAACATTAGCGGTAGAAACGAGTCCACCAAAATGGCGACACCCGTCATCATGTCCGTGAAAGCCAGATTCACAGACATTAACCGGATATGTTGGTTCATGGTTTTGCTCTTGACTAGAATAAATATAGCTGATAAATTCACGATGAAAATTGTTAGTCCGATCAGAGACGGTAGAAATGTCTGTTGGAGAACCAGAAAGTTTCTCTTGGTCTCATTGCCGCCGCTCATTTTTGTTTGTTTTATTGTTCCTCCATGCTAATTTCAATATATGATAAATCACGGATTCTCGGTTGTTAGTTTAATATGTTGTTCAAAGATGTCTTGGTCTATTTAGTCTGTTGTCTTACATTTATTTGAACAGCTGTAATCTGAATGTGTAAGTAGCCGCCCTAAATAGATTACTGAGTCTAGGATTAATTAACCTACCGTACTGTTATAATACATGATCTATTAAAGATGAGATATTTTATATTTACACGCAAAAGGTGTCTTTCGTAATAGCAACATTGGCGTGACAGCATCTCTCTAACCTAGGATTCAGAATGATTAAGGGGGAATGAAAATCATGGAGAGAACCCCGATGTTTGTACATCACAGGGATCGGTAATTTGTTCAGCAATGTACGAAAATGTACCTTGATATTTATCATCTATAACAAAAGAAAAGACTAAGTCAATGTATTTTCTTACAATACATAGCAAATTACTCATTCCTGTGTTGACTTCCAAGCCCGATTGATCCCACTACATTTATCTTGCTTTTGTCATATTTATCAGGTGATACTTCGTTCTTTTTATAAGTTTTGTTGCCATTTTAAAAGGTCCATAAAACTCGCCTGATTGTATCTTTCATTTAGACTAAACATAAAGTGATTTAATGATGATTTTGAAATCGATGACTAAATGAATATTAAAAAAAAAAATCACTTTTTGCTATTGAATAGAAACTTTTTCAGATAATCCGATGTAAAGTTTTGGGACCTTCTGGTTCTTCGTTCCAGGAGGTCGCGGTTTTAACAAGTACTTTGGACGTTTGCATTTACATGTAAGACATACATATAATGTTTGAAATATACCTGGGGGTATGAACTGTGACGCTTCATACGTCCGTATACGTCACGAAGCGCGTTAATATCGCAGTTCATACCCGCGTGATCCCGTGGGGGTCCGGGTTAGAAAAGGTCCTCAGTACCCCCTGCTTGTCGTAAGAGGCGACTAAATGGGCCGGTCCTTCGGGTGAGACCGCAGAAACCGAGGTCCCGTGTCACAGCAGGTGTGGAACGATAAAGCGCCGAGCATAGGCCTACATTTTACAACAGTGGTGATGTCTCCATACAAGTGAAACATTCTCGAGTGGGACATTAAACAAGATACAATCAATCATACCCGCATGTGTTTTCAAAAATTAAATCTAGTTTTTATATTTGCATTCTACTTTCATTTCTGTCGGAATTCCATTGAAAAAGACGTACTATATTTATCAAGATTCATACGCGCATTGTTCCCATCTGCAGAACATTCATGAGGAAATGGATATCACAATTTGCAAAGCTATCAGCGGCAAAAGCATTGTAAAGGTAAAGATACGCCTCTGACTTTCATTAAACTATATACAGTGTCACCTCGATATATCTCCAGCTTTTGTCCCAGCCTATTTTGACGTTATATACCGACAGAGGGAGGCGTTATACGCCTATAATCAATAAAGGTGTACACTCGATGTCACCCATATTTTTCCAGAGAAATAACATTAGTAGAGAAAAAAGGAAAATATGGATTTTTTCTGTAGCTTTTACAAGCAACTTTAGTCCTGTGAATTAGAAACTTTCTCTATTATAAAGACTTAACAAAAGAAGCCACAGAAATTATATTTTGAAATGTTCGTTACCATTGCCGATAGCCTTTCTAGTGAAATAAACAGTTTTTATAAAAATAAAGAGTTTGACCATTTCAGTTCATTAAAAATAATGTTCATGCTCTTTTATGTAGAATTGACCAATTTGAAAATACATTTACTAGTTGTTGAGGTCAGAAGGGTTCGATCGCCGGTGGCCAGATAGCTCAGTTGATAAAGCACCTAACTGGAGATTCAGGGGGCCCGGGTTTGAATACCAGTCTGGCTCGTTGCATTTTCTCGTTTCCTGTTGCATTTGGTGCCGTAGACCAGCCCCTGGAACTGACAGATGAAAATGCCTGTCAGGGGATAAAGATCTTCAAGGTGTGAAGACATTTAAGGAGGAAGGAATATAGCGGTCAGCCGGGTTTGATTGCCGATGGCCAGATAGCACCTGACTGGATATTCAGGGGGCGCGGGTTCGAATCCTGGTCTGGTTTGTTACATTTTCTCCTTTTCTGTTACACAGTAGTTCTGTAAGAGGCCTCATCACAAACCATGGGAAATGAAATTGTTGGCAATTTTAGCAAAAGAAGATTTTAACAATCTAACAAAAATTCTAACTGAAAATAAGTAGGTCCTGCAAAGAACATGACAGTTTATCAGTGGCCAGTTATCCAGACGTGATTCCATTGAGCGGTCAGTTTTCCCGTGTGAATAAATGAGTTGCGTCAAGCGAAAAGGAACGTTCGGGGTAAAATTTTTAAAAATGGGTTTTTATTTGTTTCTGAAAGCACAAATCTTCCCGATTATTTTTCTATCAATATTTACACCTAACTCATTCTAACACCGATATGAAATTACTATAGCATAATGCACTGAACCCAATATAGCGTCATGAATATATTCATTTGAACATCATTGTAAAAAAAAACAAAGTTTTAATAAATGTAATTAAAAAATATAACAATACTTATGGTAACCATGTTAATGTACGGAAGCCGATAGGTGCCAGGGTATAGAATTAATATTTATTTAACTGGCGGCCGCCAGTTAATTTATGTGGCGGCCGCCAGTTAATTTATATGGCGGCCGCCAGTTAATTTATCTGGCGGCCGCCAGATAAATTAACTGGCGGCCGCCACTTAATTTATATGGCGGCCGCCACTCAATTTAAATCATATATATGGTTGTCACCAGTTATTCAATTCCTCTCTCTTTCTCTATCTCTCTCTCAAAATGAAAGGGGTGCAATCCATCCCCAATGCTTAGTAATATGTATGTGATATATATATATATATATATATACACACAATTAAGAGCATTAAATTATTGTTTTTCGATTGTACTGTTAAATACGTAGAACCACAGGGCTGACCCTCCATTTATTTGAACGTTCAATTTCTATTATTTTCACATTTAAACTAAATTATTTTCACATGTGAAATAAGATTAATTGGCCCCCACCCCACTCTTTTGGTGGTAATAATGAATGGTAAAAATGTAATAATGAATGAACTGATCAATTGAAGGATGAACGGAGCTCCCTCCCTCAAATTTAGGAGTACAAAGTTTGGACAAGAGACATTTTAGGTTCCTTTTCTGCTTGTCAACAATTGTAGAAGACAATTTCTCCTCCGACTGTCCCTATGCACTTTGAAAAACGATGCTGCGTGTTTGCGTACTATTCTAAATCTTTCCAAAATAATCACTCAGCGATACGAATTACATTGTTTTTGCAATTGGCAGCCGCCATATATAAATTAAGTGGCGACCGCCAGATAAAATAAGCGGCGACCGCCAGTTAATTTATATGGCGCCGCCAGTTAATAACTGGCGGCCGACAGATAATAAGTGGCGGCCGCCAGTTAAATTAAGTGGCGGCCGCCACATAAATTAAGTGGCGGCCGCCAGTTAAATAAATATTAATTCTATACCCTGGCACCTATCGGCTTCCGTATTAATGACAATATAAACGTTTACTTGAAAAGGTGATCATGGACAAGAAAAATAGCGTGCGTAAATCATCAACAGAATTTCATCATCATCACACTTCAACATTTGGACAAGTGGTACAGTATTCTTGTACGGGTCACGGACAAAGGGGCGCACCATGCGGAACAGTTAGCGTTGTCGCTCCGAAGTCAATCCAATACGAGGAAGAATGCGAGATATCATTTCATTTTTGAAAACACACGAGGGTATGAACTGCGGCACTTCATGCTGGGTTGCAATTTATACCCTTATGTATAGTGGCTGATTTGTGTCACTTTACAATTTGTCGTCTTTCCGTTATTTCGAGGCGAAAAGACGACAAAAACGATAATTAGCGACTTTAGATCGCTAATTTGCGGGGTTTGTTTGTTATCTTATCGCCTGTAATTTGTCGTCTTTTCGTTATTTCGAGGCGAAATGTCGCTAATTATCATCTTATCGTTTTGTCGTCTTTTCGCCTCAAAAAGACAAATTGTAAATTGGCACAAATCAGCCACCATACTCATGTACTTTCAAAAATGAACTTTATTTTTCATATTCACACATTTTACTTTCATTTGTCGGAATTCCCAGCCGTTAAAATAGACATTCTATATTCACCAAGATTCACCACGCGCATTCATAAGGAAATGACTATCATTACAATTCCTTATAAAGATATCAAAAGCATAAACATTGGAAATGTAAATAAATGTATGTCTTTTTTTAAAATACTTTCCCCAGCCAACAAAACACGGATTCTAAGTACATTTTGATAATTAGTCTAACCTATACAGTTTAAGGATGAACAGTCCTGACCAATTAGTCTTATTTTCTCAAATATGTTTGTTCAGTTTCACGAGGATTCGTAATCAGATTACCGAGATTAATTGCCCTGATGTACCATTATGAAATATCACAAAGACACGAATGTATATGTTATAATCACGCGCAGAGGTGTTTTTGTATAATGATATTGGCGAGAACTCGTAGAGTAGATCTGACATCAATATAACTCAGAAGTCAGCGTGACTAAGCAGGAAAATAAATCGCATTATTCGATATTTAAACATGGCAGGACTCGCTGCAATTTGGTCAGTGATGTCGGTTTAAAACATGCCTATCTATAATAATAAACAAGGCTAGAATTATATTCTATGACAACACAAGTTTGCTGAATTGCTGTATAATTTATTACATTTCAGATAAGCACGACCGGGATCGGAATTCTTAATTTTTACTTCATCACTAAACAGACGACCACCACCGAGTTGAATTCTTAACTTTTATTTCATCACTAAGCAGATGACCTTCACAGAGTTGCACGTCCCCCGGATTAGCACCAATGATTTTAAAACATTTTAGATTAAGTCCAACTTTACTACTGTATGCCTAATTTCCAGATCTAAAACACCTGCCTCGCCTTACAAATGGACTGCAGGCTAAAATCAAACTGTACAGGAAAAGCTTCCCTGAGAATGAGGCTCTGTTTTGGCATCTATTATCGGACATCTCTCCTGACTGTTTTGGCATCTATTACCGGACACCAGTAAGTGATACCACCTATCCTATCCGAAGAGTACCAAAACAGTCAGGAGAGGTGACTTAAAATAAAAAAAAATAAAAAACATGGAGGGGGGGGGGATGATTAATGACCTGGCAGTGATGATTGAATATCTCCCAAATCTTTATTGCTGGGTTCTAACCATGGTTTTTCCGATACAAAGTAGTGGAATTTAAATAATGGTTAATGAATTCTTAGCTGCAACATGTAGCCCCCCCCCCCCTCCCCCTCCCTCCATTAAAAAATAAAATTCTATAAAAAAAATTACAAAATTCAGGTAAGGCCACATTATTATCGCACACAAAACCAGAAAGTATGTTTATTTGACATTAAGTATCGATCAATATCAAAAGTTAATAATTATACATTTTAACTTTTGATACGGATTGATGCTTAATGTCAAATGAACATACTTTCTGGTAAAATTATTGTTTATACAACTTTTCAATGCTTTGCATCAATGCTCAAATCATAAAACAACAACATCAAAACACGTTTATCTGTGTTCATTCATTTATTTCAACAAATATCTATAGAGCCTTAAACAAAACAAAAATAAAATGTCTCTAAATGTTTTAATCTTTTGGACCAATATCAGCTAATCTCCATCTCATCTTCATCCTCCTGAGAGGAATCCGAGTCATCTCTACCAAAATACCACAGTTCCGCAACAGCACATCCTGAAATCCAAAACATTATAGTTCAGCAATAGCACATCCTGAAATCCAAAATACCACAGTTCAGCGATAGCACATCCTGAGATCCAAAATATTATAGTTCAGCAATAGCCCATCCTGAAATCCAAAACATTATAGTTCTGCAATAGCACATCCTGAAATCCAAAATATTACAGTTCAGCAATAGCACATCCTGAAATCCAAAATATTACAGTTCAGCAATAGCACATCCTGAAATCCAAAACATTATAGTTCAGCAATAGCACATCCTGAAATCCAAAACATTATAGTTCAGCAATAGCACATCCTGAAATCCAAAATACCACAGTTCAGCGATAGCACATCCTGAGATCCAAAATATTATAGTTTCGCAATAGCACATCCTGAAATCCAAAATATTATAGTTCAGCAATAGCACATCCTGAAATCCAAAATATTATAGTTCAGCAATAGCACATCCTGAAATCCAAAATACCACATTTCTGCAACAGCACATTCTGAAATCCAAAATATTATGGTTCAGCAATAGCACATCCTGAAATCCAAAATACCACAGTTCAGCAATAGCACATCCTGAAATCCAAAAATACCACAGTTCAGCGATAGCATACCCTGAAATCCAAAAATACCACAGTTCCGAGATAAATTGAATTATTGCTGTCTTCAATTGAATTGTAGTGCACATCAATTCAATTGTTAATATCATCCCTTCATTTGAAAATAGCAACAATTCAATTATAACAGCACACATTAATTCAGCAAAATACTTAATGCTATCACCAATTCAATTAATGCACGCAATACTTCATAATTGAAGATAATGATATAATGAATTATTTAAAGTGATCTATAATTGAATTGTTGCCCACATCAAATGAATTCATGATATCTTCAAATAATTTAAGATCTCAATATTTGAGTTTATGTTAATTTGGTGCTCCATAACCTTCACTGAGAACTGAAACCTTTACGATAAACTGGTGATAAGTTGGTAACAGACTTGAATGCTCTGTTTAACGCATGATTTGGATGTTACATGGGTATATAGATAAGATAAGTTTATTCCAATTTTGGGCCCAGAGGGCATAACAGTAGGACAGTTTATAAAGAAGGAAATTCAAAAAAGAAAGAAAGTTTACAACATTAACTACAGGTTACATAGACTGCAAACTGCATGTGGATGCAGCATGTTGGGTATTCATTGAGTGTGTATATTCTCTTTAATTTCTATTGACATCCATTGCTGGTCTAAGAAAATGGTTTGAATCTAGTTAGATCTGGTCTTTTAGTGCCACTTATATGTGTGTGTGAATAAATACATTCCACGAACTCTGCTACCTATTTCTTATATGTGTGTGAATAAATACATTCCACGAACTCCGCTACCTATTTCTTATATGTGTGTGAATAAATACATTCCATGAACTCCGCTACCTATTTCTTATATGTGTGTGAATAAATACATTCCACGAACTCCGCTACCTATTTCAGGGCATTAGTGAAATTGTTGAGAAAAAAATGTTTTCTGGTTTACGTTTTACTTTTCATTTGAATTTAGAATAATAAATATTGCTTACCACAACTTTACGATGGTTTACTTTATGAGTTTAGAGTTTGTCCTCCTTGGAGTATTTCCCTCTACCATTGTTCAAAAAGGGAAATCATCACCAAATATGGAGAAATAAGGATATAATACTGCTATCTGTATACATGTTTTCAGGACCACAATGTAAACTAGATTTTTAAACTAATTGTGCTATCCTGTTTAAATAAAAAAAAATATTATCATAAGGTCTAGCGATTTTCAGCTGTTATTATATAAATATTGCATGTAGTTGAGGGTAGCATTGAAAATTTTAATGTTACCCTCAACTACATGCAATATTTGTTTTATTATACTGAATGTTATGTAAACTGGAAAGCAGAAAAACTTACGTCTGTTGACATTTGATCAATCACTGTCATGCGATATTTCGTATTTCGAAGCGGGTACTCGCGTTTATTACAAACGCTCAAACGATGTTGCCTAGCAATCTACGGCGAACCGTACGCGCATAAATTTGACGCATGTGATAATTTTTTATAATATCACTCGTTGTCAAGTACTGTTACCCGTTGCTAGATACTATCACCCTGGGGCGCGTGTTTTTTGTTCTCAGAGGGTAACAATATGTTTTTTCAAATGCTTCTCGACCAATCAGGTTCGAGTATTTTACATGAAAGTATAATAAATTTAAATAACTTACAGGTCAATAATATCTATATTTTACGTACTTGAAAGTATTTAGTTTTTTATATAAAAAAAAAAAGAATACATGTACAGAAATATATAAATAAAATTGTCTTTCTTTGGTTTGTTGACGCATGTTATGCATTTTCCCTGTGATGTTTTCAACCTTTATATCTTATTTAACAAACCAATGAAAGCACTTTATTATTCAAATATGTGCTGTAAGTCCATGGGCAAGTTTTGTTGATAACATAGACTTACTTTCATTTTCGTAATCTGTGGGTTTAAACATGGAGTTGAGGCCACTGATCAGCTCCACATACTGATGCTGCACTATGTAGTGGTGTTCCTCAAACTGCCCATCTACTTGGCTGAGGTTATGTAGAAGTAATGTCCCCTTCTGAAGAACTCTTTTGGCATTTGGAGATTGATTTGTTTGGTATTGCAATAAAACCTTATGAAGAAGAAGCACTACCGCTTTCTGCAGCTAAAGTTAAAAAAAATTCTAAGTGCTTACATTTACTACAATTATTTTGTAAAAATTCAGCTGCAATTGGTTTTTTTTCTCCTCCCTTTTTACCATAAAGAAAATGTGAAACATTGATTGAAAGCATGGCTGAGTCCATCAGACAGATCCCAGATCCACCCCTCCCAAAAAAAGCCCTAACTACAGTTTTGGAGACATCAAAAGATGTAAATTTAGTTGTTGTCAAGTTAATATAACATACTTTTAAATACTCTACCAAAAAATCCTAAACACATTGAAGTGTTGAAATTCCAAACCTGTGAGCTACATTCCATGTCCAGCAGAAGATTAAGTCCTGCTTTACTATGGCTTCCTGTACTGGTCAGACATCTCAAAACCTACAAAGAATTACATGCAGAGAACAACTAGAAAGACATATTTAACCTACTGAAACCTAGACCGGAAGTGTTTACATTTTAGTGTTTTAACTGGCACAGTCACATGTGCACTGATTCATGGTAATTAACACACACACAAGTATATTTACATTATTATTAAATAATAATTTGTTAGCTTTAATCTTATGCTGTTTCCGTGTATTGTAATTCTTAATAAAAGAACCAACTTTTCAATTTCAATTAACTCACAAAACATAAGGAATAAACACCTAGGTTGTTTGTATTGCAGGGGCGTAAAACAGCATTGCATGCAAGAAGGTACAGTATGATGTCACTTATGGACAGTTAATATTCATTATTGAATATTAAATCCGTTTTCACTCCTTTTATTGAGAACAGTTCAATCTTATGATATAGATTAGGTACATTTCATTACTTTTATTGAGAACAGTTCAATATTCTAATATACATTAGGTACATTTCACTCCTTTTATTGAGAATCAATAACATAGATTAAGTACAGATGGACAACTATAAATCAATGGTCCCGATCAACTTTCGACTGGTTTCAAGTAAGTGTCAATATCGATCTTGGGATGCAGCCTTTGACCTATATTTGAGTACATTTTGAATATGCTATATCATACATTAAGTATCGAATTTGAATTAATGTGTGAAGGATACTACCTTTGCTGCAAATTCCACGAGAAACTCTTCAGTTAAAGTGGACACTGGTGAGGAGCACAGCTGATACATCGGAAGAAATACACAGTGACCTATATACAGAACAACAACAATTCAATTTCATGTTACGTAGTACGCCATTCTCACACTGTGTACTCCATAAGCCTTTTACACATTCAGCCAATATTTAACAAATCATTTTCAGGTATTGTAAGCAAAACTACTGTGTATATTTTATGTAAAAAATATACATGTACCCCTTCCTCCATCTGCACACTTACTAGGCCCACATAAATATTTCTGTCAAACTTCCTGTCAATCTGAGTTAAAGTGTCGCAGAATCACTTCTGTACATCAAAATGACAAAATCTATCTTATAGTGCAGAAAATCACATTAAAATTATTTTTATTTAAAAAAAGAAAACAATGTGCCTCGCAATTCTTACAGCAGTTGAAACACAAAAAAGCTAACAGATGGACAGGAAAAGCCTATACTTTTAATAATACGACTGGGTCAAAAGATGGACAAATTATAAAAGTGAACGCAAAAGGTTCTGAGACCTTTCTTAATACATTGATAATATCCAGCAAAGGGTTCTAAAATATTGAGTGGACAATATTTCCCCGATGTGGAGAAAAGTTGACCTCCCACCTTATAATTTCAAAATTAGTAACGATTATCTACTCCATTTTGTGTCTGTCAAGCAAATGGCTCTCAAAATATTGAGCAGACAATTAAGAATATTTTTTATATCTGGAGAAGTTTGACCCTATGACCTCAAAATAACATGGGTTATCTACTCCTTAAGGTGTACCAAGGTTGATGTGCATCAAACACAAGGTTCTCAAGATATTGAGTGGACTATATTTTCTCAGGTGGAGAAAATTTAACCTCTGATCTTAAAATCAATAGGGGTCGTCTACCAGGAAACCAAGTTTTGATGTTTGTCAAGCAAATGGTTTTTAAGATATTGACTGGACAATATTGTTTAATGCCTAAAGTAGTTTGACACATGACCTTGACCTCAAAATCCATAGGGGTCATCTGCCTCTTAAGGGATACCATTGTACCAGGTTTTATGTCTATAAAGCAAACAGTTCTCAAAATATTAAGTGGACAAAATTTTCTTATGTCCAGATTAATTTGACCATTGACCTATGCACTTCAAAATCAATTCCTTCAGAGCTAGCAGTGTACCAAGTTTGATGTTTATTGAGCAAACGTTTCACAAGATATTGAGCGGTCAACATTCAACTGATTAACCCACTGACAGGTCTAAACCAATATGCCCCCTCTTTTTCAACTTAAAAAAAATGTCTCCCCTAGCACAAAAAAACCTTACCTGGGCAGGAACAGGCTGCCAGAACAGCTTTCTCATGTTTAGCCAGCGAACACATGACCTCAAGTCCTCCCAGGACTACTATTGGGGTTGAAGCACACCTCAAACAATTGGATAGTACACCTTTTCTTAGCACAGGAAGAAGTCTGAAACAATTTTTTTCCACTAATGAATTTTGGTAGTCATTGGATAAATATAAATTTCATAACAACTCTATGAAATATGTTTCCTAGACAATCAAATTGACCAAATATAACAATCAGCCCAGTCAGCAATATTTTCAGTGTGCCAATTAGTGTACACAGTTATGTTTAAATCTAAAATATTTTAGTTTGATTTAAATAATTTCATAATCCATTATTTAAGAAAATATTAATCACATCCTTATAAACATGAACTCCAAAATATGGTAAATCACCTTGTAAAGTACAAACTTCAGATATACACTGAACCAGATCAACATGAAAAGCTGAAGATAACAAACAGTGATCAACAACATAACCCTATAAAGAATACAGAATAGGGCAAACACAGAGCCCTGGACACACCCGAAGTAGGATCAGATACCTAAAAAGAATAAGCATCCCCTGTCGACCGGTCACACTCGCTGTGAGCCATCTTGATCAGGTAAATGGAGAAATCTACAGTAAAATCATTATGCAGGAAAGAGCCTAACAACTGGTATGAAATATATCAAACAGAATTTGACTTGTTTACAGGTTATATTTGCAAATTAGGTCATTACAATGATCACTGAACTGGCTAAGTGCTAATATTAAAATCAACATATTGGTCAGTAGCTTAAAAACCGAAATTACGCAGAACAAGCTCTTGTGTATCGAATCAGTTGAGAGAAATAACCACCATAAGCAGGTGATAATGGACTATTGTTAAATAGATATGGGAAGTTGATGATGGAGAAGCTGAATTCATCCCATTTTTCATGAAGTTGAGTTAAAAAATAATGCATTGATCCACAACAGGTTTCTCATGAACATTCCTACAACATGCACTAATGCCCTGAACATAGTGATTCTTACTGAGTTAGCTGGTCGTCTCTGCACTTCTCACAAAGGACTTTGATGATCTTCAATGCTTTGTATACAACCCATTCATTGTATTTCTGAAAAGCAGCAGAAAGACATCTTATCAACAAGTATACATGAACCGATATTTTCTTGAATGTTTTTTTTTTCCAAAGGTACAAATACGTGTATTTAGATCTGTTTCACTGATAGATAATGACAGAACTTATATCATTTAATCTGAGACAAAAACATCTTCTATCCTGTATTCTCAAAATTGACACTCTACACCCCTTCATTGAAGAGCCAAAAAGATTTGAAATCTGATAAGTATTTTATTGACATGTATATCTTACTATCGTGGATGCTGGGCCAGAATCCAAACAAGATGTACTGTGAGCAATGCTCACTAAGAATACCCCCCGCTTACCCCAATCTCCCAAAGGGTGTTGTTAATAGGTATAAATTACCTCTTTCCTGAGTGTAAAAATATGGTATGCATTTGTAGAAGAAAATGGAAGATATAGTCCGAACACAAATCCATGGCATAAACCTATAATTTTGACCTTGAGATCAAAGGTCAAGGTCATAAAGAGGTCATGAATGTACATGACACATAGTCTCATGGTGATACACCCACGTCTTATGGTATGACTATGTCAAAACCCTATAATCAATTTTGACCTTGAGGTCAAAGTTCAAGGTCATATACAGGTCATGAAGGTACTCGACACATCGTCTCATGGTGATACACTCATGTGTCAAATATGATATGCCTATGTCAAAGAACAAAGAAGTCATGGCCCGGACATGAATCCATTGTAAAAACCTTTAATTTTGACCTTGAGTTCAAGGTCATATGGAGGTCATGAAGGTACATGACACATCGTCTCCTGGTGATACACTCATGTGTCAAATATGGTATGCCTATGTCAAAGAACAAAAAAGTTATGACCCGGACACGAATCCATTGTAAACAAGAGGTCCAGGGGCCTTATAGGTCACCTGAGTATCATGTAACAACCTTCCAATGTTTGAATTAGGTTTGTGTTTAAATATAAGAATTTTACTTTTGGATGGAAGAAACATTGAATAGCTATGTGGTCAGCCCCGCCTTTGCACCAGAACCCCTGACCCAGGGGCCATAAATTTCAGTTTTAAAAGAAGCATCCTTGATCATCATTATCATACTATTAGTTTGTCTACTTAATACCCAGCAGCAGAGGAGAAGATTTTCAAAGAAATAAAATGCATTTTCACTATATGATCAATAGGGCCCCACCCTAATACCAGAACCCCTGACCCAGGGGCCATAAATTTCACAATTTTGAAAGAGGCATCCTTGCTCATCATAATCATGCTATTGGTTTGTCTACTTAATATCCAAGGACAGAGAAGAAGATTTTCAAAGAAATAATGCATTTTCACTATATGAATTATAGAGCCCCACCCTAGCACCAGAACCCCTGATCCAGGGGCCATGAATTTCACAATTTTTAACAAGAGGTACTGTGAGCAATGCTCACTAAGAATACCCCCGCTTACCCCAATCTCCCAAAGGGTGTTGGTAATAGATATAAACTACCTCTTTTCTGAGTGTTGCTACTTCGATGTCCAGTGCGCACGACCTTTGACCTTTTGACCCCAAAGTCGATAGGGAACATCTTCATCCCATGGGTAGTCCATATGTATGATATGGTGACTGTAGGTGGAAAGGATAACGCTTTAGAGCCTGGAAACCATATTGCTACTTCAATGTCCAGTGCGCGTGACCTTTGACCTTTTGACCCCAAAATCGATAGGGATCATCTTCATCCCATTAGTAGTCCATATATATGATATGGTGACTGTAGGTGGAAAGGATAACGCTTTAGAGCCCGGAAACCATATTGCTACTTCAATGTCCAGTGCGCGTGACCTTTGACCTTTTGACCCCAAAATCGATAGGGATCATCTTCATCCCATTAGTAGTCCATATATATGATATGGTGACTGTAGGTGGAAAGGATATCACTTTAGAGCCCGGAAACCATATTGCTACTTCGATGTCCAGTGTGCTTGACCTTTTGACCCCAAAATCGATAGGGAACATCTTCATCCCATGGGTAGTCCATATATATGATATGGTGACGGTAGGTGGAAAGGATAATGCTTTAGAGCCCGGAAACCATTGCATCTACAGACGGACGGACGGACAGACAGACGGACAACTCGATTCCAGTATACCCCCCCACAACTTGTTGCGGGGGGTATAAAGAGGCATCTTTGCTCATCATTACCATGCTATTAGTTTGTCTACTTAATACCCAGAGACAGAGAAGATTTTCAAAGAATTTCTACATTTTCACTATATGACCAATAGAGCCCCACCCTAACACAAGAACCCCTGCCCCAGGGGCCATGAATTTCACAATTTTGGTAGAGGGCTCAATGCTCATTATAATTATGCCCACAGTTTGGCTTCTTGATGTCCAGGAGTAAAGAAGAAGATTTTTTAAAATTACACTCATTTTGATGGTTTTTGCCATTTTCACTATATGACCAATAGAGCCCCACCCTAACACAAGAACCCCTGCCCCAGGGGCCATGAATTTCACAATTTTGGTAGAGGGCTCAATGCTCATTATAATTATGCCCACAGTTTGGCTTCTTGATGTCCAGGAGTAAAGAAGAAGATTTTTTAAAATTACACTCATTTTGATGGTTTTTGCCCCACCCCTCAGGCCCCAGGGAGGCAGGGACCACGAATTTCACAATTTTTGTTCCCCTTCACCCACAGATGCTATAAGCCAAAATTGGTTGAAATTGGTTCAGGGGTTTCAGAGAAGAAGCTGAAAATGTTCAAATGTTAACGCACGACGAACGACGACGGACAAAAACAGATAGTAATAGGTCACCTGAATGAATTCAGGTGACCTAAAAACCTTTAATTTTGACCTTGAGGTCAAGGGTCAAGGGCATATGGAGGTCATGAAGGTACATGACACATCGTCTCATGGTGATACACTCATGTGTCAAATATGGTATGCCTATATCAAAGAACAAAGAAGTTATGGCCCGGACACGAATCCATTGTAAAAAACCTTTAATTTTGACCTTGAGGTCAAGGGTCAAGGTCATATAGAGGTCATGAAGGTACTTGCCACATCGTCTCATGGTGATCTACCTGTGTGCCAAATATGGTATGCCTAAGTCAAAGAACAAAGAAGTTATGGCCCGGACACGAATCTGCACAGACAGACAGACGGACGGACAGACAGACAGAGTGATTCCTATATAACCCCCAGAACTTTGTTCGGGGGGTATAATTAGGCTTGTACTGAACCTGCTATAGAAACATAGAGGGTTAGTAATTCCAAGCTTCAGTATGGTTTTCAATGACCCCCTAATGTTTCAATAGTAAGTTAAAATCAAACCTTAAACTAAGAGTTTTCTTTCATATTGCTGTCTAGGGTACCACATTTAACGCTGCCTAGGGTACCACATTTAACGCTGTCTAGGGTACCACATTTAACGTCTAGGTTACCACATTTAATGCCGCCTAGGGTACCACATTAAATGCTGTCTAGGGTACCATATTAAACGCTGTCTAGGGTACCACATTTAACGCTGCCTAGGGTACCACATTTAACGCTGACTCATCCCCTTTGTTAGATATCCTGAACTGTATTGGTATCTCTGGTTCACCCCCACCCCCCTCTTTTGATATGCTGCAAGATTCCATTACTCCATTACACAAACCTATATTTTATTTATATCTCACATTTGGTTCCCCCTTCTCATTAGATGCTTTGCCAGGATTGGCCAGTCTGAAGACCTTGGCTAGCAGACGACAGTCCAGTACACTCTGTCGAAGGCTGTCCACCCCACTGTCACTACCGGTCAGAGAGCTCAGGGAGGACGGTGGGTTGTCCGTGTCCATTTCTTCCTCTACCTACACAAAAAACATCGCAACTTTAATTGCTTCTCAAATTGTTAATTCATGAATGCAAGTCAATGTATTTTCTACACACTGTGTGCATCTACTCATAATACTGTAAATGTATTTTCTACATACTTTGCCAAAACTGGATATGCTGGAGTCGGATAAAACGTCATCTGAATACAATAAAGTATCTCTCACTGCATCACAATACAGGACAAGTTTGTGTAAAATGTTGAGAGCACAAAGAGCTTGTGACTCTAAAGTATTTGCATAGGCTGCTCCATCTCGTAACAGAACGTTAAGGGAACTAGTCAAAGAGCCAGTGGAACTATCTAAGGAGCTGGAAGGTCCGAATGAAGATGAAGATGAGCTCTGGGGACTGAGTAAACTTTGACCTCTCTCCACATAACAGTTCATCATCTCAATGTAATGAGACAAGTAGTCATTTAGTAAAGATACAAAAAAAAGTCCACTCTGACTTTCTGAAGATGGTTCCAGTGTTTGTAATGAGTTTTCTGATTGGTTACTGGATAGGTTGCTATGGGATAGATCCAGAAGAGACAAGAGAGGTGATTGGTTACTACAGCTTAGAATGTTGTGTAGACCTTCCATTGCCTTGGAATAACTGTTTGCTGACACAATGGGTCTGGGTTTTGGCCTATCAGTAGTAACAACCTTTTTGTCGGACATTCTACAAAAGCATACAGATTCATTAACAATCACATGAATTCATCATCAATTTCCAATGGTTACAATAAAATCTCAGAAGATGTGAAA
>NC_079170.1:29772714-29790214 GCF_947568905.1 Ostrea edulis
GAGGTTTTCGGGACAAACATTCTAGTCAATGACGCGGTAATGCCTGTGCGACATTGTATCACAGTAGTTCTGAAGAAACGATGTCACATCAACAATCAAAGGCATCTATGGTGGGAATGTTGGAAAGATTGAGAGTCCAAACGATGTTATTATCATGAAATGGGTATGGATATGTTTTTCCACGAATCGTTCGTCTTCTAATGGAGCCCGCGCCCGGAGGCCTCTATCACCATCACACCGACTGATAAATATAACGCATCGGTACCCTCGTATAAATCAACTAAGGTTTGCCTATTTTTATTAGAAAACGGAATACCTATTGGTTTCAAAATATTCCCAAAATCGATGCACTGTAAACTGTAATAATCTACAGAACAGAGTTCGCCGCCATCACGTCCAAAGGGACCCTACTAAACGCGCCTCTAATTTGAAGAGTGCCGTAATGGAAAGTTATGCACTGCAAAGAGCAACAACTCGAATAGTTCTATGTTACTTCCGATTTCCGAAGCAGCATATCGAAAGCACGTTTTCAATTTTCCCTTCGATGTTTTGTAAGCAACACGACAAGAGCGACAATAAAAATATTCTGAAAACTCAACACCCACGTGGCACAAAATAAAACAATAGAAACTACCCACTACCCATAATAAATATTTTTTTAACAGTCCAACCACGGACCAATTAAAATATGAAAAAATACGACCACCCACACAAAAAAATATCGTTTGCCGCCCGGCCCCCCCATTTGATCATTTCTGGAACAGCCCTTACAATCTTTTACAATTTTCAAACGCAATGCTTACAAGTATTATTCCAGATACTGTGACTGTTTTACCTAATAGCCATCAATCTCAATCAGTGTTTTATTTTGATAATTTTACAGATCTATATTAAGATCTTATGCCATACTGATATTTAATTGCGTTTTATCATGGCATTCCTCTTCTTGCCCTTGTGAAGCGCCTTAGAGTAATGTGTTCTATATAAGGTGCTATATAAATTTTATCATCATTATATTATTATTATTGTTACAAATTAATTATAACTTTTGTGAAGAGCTCTGTAATGAGCTTCAGACATTCAGATAAACCCCACATATCTCACACTCAGTAAAACATCAGTACCTCAGCTTTAAGGAGGTCACACTGATTTTTGTACATCTCAAACTCCTCTCTCATTCCCTCAGATATCGGGCTCCTCATTCCCAAGCTCTCTGAAGATGTTGAGGAACTGATAGTGGAGGGCAATGATGGCTTCCTGTTGGGAGGCTGAAAAGGAATCTCCTCTGACCCTGCTAAAAGAAATTTAAAGATATATAATCTTAGTGCAACATTACGTACAGCTTGTGGGACTAACAATCAAAGTAAGAAATATCATTAAACATCTATAGGGTAATTCTATAAAACGCATTATCTGATTGGTCTTGACAGTCTTGTGCAAGGGAGGATAAAACTGCATATCTCCCCATCACATTTCATCCCTTCGGCAGCCTCGTGCACTTTCCATAAATTTTACGTTAAGGTAAACATAGTTTATTGTGACATCACAATGAGTTCGAGTCATTACTTTCATAGTTCATATTGCACATAAGGAATTAGTTTATACATGTACAGTATGTGAGTTTCTGATGCAGTATAAGGAATTTGTTTATACATGTATGTGGGTTTCTGATGCAGTTTAATCATCTGATTTTGGTTGACACAAAAACCCTGTAAGTAATCAGCATTCAAGGAGAAAGGAAATACAAGAAATGCTGTATTTCGTTGTTTGTACTCTTTGATATGTGTTACCGTTAATAGGGCGATCTCAGCTACATACAATGTATGAATGAGCAGACCCCCAATTTCAAATGCATTTCTGTAGTCTTGCTTTGTTTCGGTATAATAAACAATTTATTTTATGAATGTTCAGGAGATATGCAGATCTATTCACTCAAAAAAAAAATAAAAAAATAAAAAATCCTATTCCCCTTGGGTGAACAGATCTTCATATCTCCCGAACATTAATGCAATAAATCTATAAAGTCAATGTCATTCTACCGATAGCCTTGAAATAAGCACATCCCTTAGACATATGCAAACGGTTGTCAAGTATTAGGGTCTAAAGCATCTCATAACAAATTACAACTTTGATTCAAATTGAAATTGGGAGATTGTACATATGTATGCACTCCAAACATTATATGAAGGAGATATAATTATTTGTATTCATCAACTAATCACACCACACTTTAATTGGGTAAATAAGCTTCATATAACATAACAAGAGGCCCATGGGCCACATCGCTCACCTGGGTCACCTTGGCCCATACTTAAACAATTTCCCTATGATATATTTGGATGTAAAACTTTGATCCCTGTGGCCCCAACCTACCACCAGGGGCCAAGATTTTTTTTTACAAAACTGAATCTACACTATATCAGGAAACTTTCATGTAAATATAAGCTTTTCAGGCCCAGTGGTTCTTTAGAAGAAGAATTTTAAAAAAATTCTCTACATATTTGTATGTAAAACTTTGATCCCCTATTGCGACCCCATCCTACCCCGTGGGTCATGATTTTAACAAATTTGAATTATTTGCACTATGTCAGACAGCTTTCAAGTAAATTTGTACTTTTCTTGCCCAGTGATTCTTGAGAAGATTTTACCTATATATTTGTATGTAAAACTTGATCCCCTATTGTGGCCCCGCCCGATCCTACCCCCGGTGATCATGAAATTAACAAACTTGAATCTGTACTATGTCAGAAAGCTTTCAAGTAAATTTGTAATTTCCTAGACCAGTGGTTCTTTAGAAGAAAATTTTCAAAGATTTTGCATATAAATTCGCATGTAAAACTTTACTCCCCCTATTGTGGCCCCAACCTACCCCTGGGGGCCATAATTCTAACAAACTTGAATCTACATTATGTCAGGAAGCTTTCATGTAAATGTAAACTTTCCTAGCCCAGTGGTTCCTGAGATTTTCCCTATATATTTGTATGTAAAACTTTGATCCCCTATTGTGGCTCCACCCTACCCAGGGGCAGGGGGGGGGGGGGGGGGGGTCATAATTTTAACAAACTTGAACCTGCACTATGTCAGGAAGATTTGTCAGGAAGCTTTCATGTAAATTTCAGCTCTTCTGTCTTAGTGGTTCTTGAGAAGAAGATTTTTAAATGATCCCACCCTATTTTTGCATTTTTGTAATTATCTCCCCTTTGAAGGATGCATGGCCCTTCATTTTAATAAACTTAAAGGCATAGGGTCTAAGATATTGGTAAAATTTTGCATGTTCCAAAAAGGTGGCAAAATTAAAGATCATAACTAAAAAATCACAAAAAGTTCATCAGAATGTTTACAAACACATTGGATATGATAGTAATTAGAAAATAATTCCCTGTTCTGATTTGTCTAAACTGGTACCCTGTTGACTTTGCATCTCTTATGTTTGTGTGTAGTCACCAATCAGTGGGGTACCAGTTTAATATATTGTCCTCCAGACAAACATTTTATACAAGGCTAAAACGTCAAAATGACTTCAATTTCAAAGCGCTGCAGCTATAGATAACTCATAATTAATACTACAGATTTGTTTTTTTAGTGTTTTTCTTGCAAAATATTGTGATGTCATTTTTTAGATAAAAGATAGATCCTATGCCTTTAAAAGCCCTTCACACAAGGATGCTTTTGACCAAGTTTGGTTGAAATTAGCCCAGTGGTTCTGGAAAAAGGTAGAAAATGTAAAAAGTTTACAGACGGACAAAAGGCGATCAGAAAAGCTCACTTGAGCTTTCAGCTCAGGTGAGCTAAAAATTGGAAATCAGTGAAGTTCATTAGAATGGTAATGTAATCAGTTAACACTGACAAGCAATTACTCTGATAGGATACATAAGGTTTACATAGCATGAAAAACTGAAACGTGGAGGATAGTAAAGTTCATTCATAAAAATGATGTGATTGCTTTACAATACACTGTATTCTTACGCACTGATTCGGTGCTATTATTACCTGATCTTGAGGAGTTTTCACGCGAAGATAAACTGGTGGACCTCCTGCCAGTGGAGAGGGAACTGGGATAAATTGTAGATCTAGAATTCCTGGAAGAGCTGGAATCAGAGTTGTGAGGAAGAGAAATATCTGAAACTCCGGAACACAAAGGGGGCTTAAATGTCAATCTGCCTGCTGGGGTGGAAGTCTTGTGGGTGAATGTTGGTGCTGATGGTGGCTTGACAACTGGATGTAGGGACAGTGGAGTGGTTGATGGACCAGGGTCTGTATGTGTAGTCTTCTGTCCTGTAAAGGCTGCTCGGGTCATTTTGTCCAACTCTGCTATGTTCTCCTAAAAATGTGCTATATGTTCTTAATATGTATATCAATAAAGCATTGTGCTAAATGTTCTTAAATATATATATCAATAAAGCATGCTCAAATCAAACATCAGAATGATACAAAAACTTCAATCTTTTCCAAAGCTTTGACAATGGTGTACAGGGTTAGATACTATGGTAACAAAGAATGCAGATCTATATGACTTTTAGTAAGATTCAGATAAATATTGTACCTATTCACTTGACATATTCCCGCCAACCCCAAGATATGAACCCAATGTATAAGGGACATGACTTTTAATGATTTCTAGAAAAGACTATTTCTCACATAAAATGCTTCCAAATGGGATAATACAAACAACGCACTCCACATTGGGTACGTTTTGAAAAAAACTGGACATTTGAACTCCTAAAATGTTCTAATGGTAATGAAGCTTTACAGGATTTCCCTAACAAATCTTACTAGAAGTAGCATTAGGGAAGACATGCAGGGTCTAATGTTACAAAATCCAATCAACAGACAAGGCTTACAACATTTAAACTTTTCTCCACATTGACCTCACAGTCTTGTTGAAATGACCCAAAGACCAGTATCAGGTCATACATAGCTTTATTTGTCAAGCACAAGCAGCTATGGGTTCCAAAAGTTGTCATAGCCGAGGGGTGGTGATGGGGATAAGCTCCCATTGTCTATAAAATGCTCCTCATGGCGTGCGCCTCTAATAGCCTCTGAAAACCAAGTCCAGCTCCTAGCCTGCTCGTGTGGTTTGCATCAAGCCCGGCGGAACTGCTACTTCTGATAGGAGAAGGGGTGAAGGTGGGTTACCTGGCACCTGAAAACCAGTGCTTTGGGTAGATGGGGCTCATCAGTCTGGGAGGACAGCTCATCTAAGAGAAGGAAAACTGATTCCAAACCTCTGCTGCCTTGCGGCCATACCCATTTATGGGAAAGGCTAGGTGAAGGAAATCACTGATATAAAAACCAATGGGCGGACTGTGCTCAATATCCAGGGATGGAAAGCAGTCTAGGAAGGAAATTCCAAAATTAAACCACCTTTCCTCGAGGTTATTAGAGGTTTGCGCAGGGCCAACAACCCTACCTATAAAAAAGTCAAGTTATAGAAGCATCAACGACAAACCAAAATCAACATAACCTGGGCCAGATTGGGCCTACTTCAAGAGGAGGCGTGACTCAGAAGTAGAACTAAAAGCGCAGGACATGACCTGGCATGACGCCACAAAAGCAGCCCAGAATCGTGTTCGTTGGAGGACTGTCGTAGATGGCCTATGTTCCTCACGGAACGACAGGCCTAAGTAAGTAAGTACAAGCAGCTATGATTTCCCTTTTATAAATACCAGCATACATCCTATATGATCATGTTCAAGTTTCTAATTTTTAATCTGTTTCAAATTTCCCAACAAACCCATGTGCACAGTATCAAAGTGGGTAGAATTCTAAGTATGTAAAATATTTCTTGGTCAGAATTTTGGTGGTAAGCTTTCATGCATTGTTAGCATCTTACACATTCCTTACTCTAGCTCTGAAACCCTCATTCATGGATTTCACAAATACTGCCCATTCTATCTAAACATGCAGATTGTCTGTGACAGATATCCAGGGGCACAGAAGACAATTTTTGAAACATTTACACCCAACCTTAGAGGTTGGGAGATTTCTACAATATTGGTACAGGACTCTTCTCATTACATATAATATTATCATGCACTAAAATCCAGTAAGCCCCGTCCTTTCTAATCAACTCCTGGTGAATTTCCTGCAATTACCCGCTCAACAGGTTTGTAGACAAAACACATTTTTGTAAAGGCTGGTTTTGTTTGATACATGTATGTGAACACACCTGCGTCAGCACAAAGTCATCGTCGTCATCATCCCATTTATCGTCTTCTGTCTTCCTCCTCTTTGCTCTTGGAGAATCATTGTTCGATCCCTGCATATTTACATTTTTCGACTGGAGAGGTCTAAGATAAAATGAAAATTACTACATATACTTCTATACTTTTACACCATAAGCAATTTAAGCTTAGGACATCAACCAGCATCCATACACATCAAACCGTGTACATGTAGGATCATCGTGTACATGTAGGATCATCGTGTACATGTAGGATCATCGTGTACATGTAGGGTCATCGTGTACATGTAGGATTATTGTGTACATGTAGGATCATCGTGTACATGTAGGGTCATTGTGTACATGTAGGATTATTGTGTACATGTAGGATCATCGTGTACATGTAGGATTATTGTGTACATGTAGGATTATTGTGTACATGTAGGATTATTGTGTACATGTAGGATCATTGTGTACATGTAGGATTATTGTGTACATGTAGGATCATCGTGTACATGTAGGATTATTGTGTACATGTAGGGTCATTGTGTACATGTAGGGTCATTGTGTACATGTAGGATTATTGTGTACATGTAGGATCATCGTGTACATGTAGGATTATTGTGTACATGTAGGATTATTGTGTACATGTAGGATTATTGTGTACATGTAGGATCATTGTGTACATGTAGGATTATTGTGTACATGTAGGATCATCGTGTACATGTAGGATTATTGTGTACATGTAGGGTCATTGTGTACATGTAGGGTCATTGTGTACATGTAGGATTATTGTGTACATGTAGGATCATCGTGTACATGTAGGGTCATTGTGTACATGTAGGATTATTGTGTACATGTAGGATCATCGTGTACATGTAGGATTATTGTGTACATGTAGGATTATTGTGTACATGTAGGATTATTGTGTACATGTAGGATCATCGTGTACATGTAGGATTATTGTGTACATGTAGGGTCATTGTGTACATGTAGGATCATTGTGTACATGTAGGATTATTGTGTACATGTAGGATTATTGTGTACATGTAGGATCATCTTGTACATGTAGGATCATCGTGTACATGTAGGGTCATCGTGTACATGTAGGGTCATTGTGTACATGTAGGATCATTGTGTACATGTAGGATTATTGTGTACATGTAGGATTATTGTGTACATGTAGGATCATCGTGTACATGTAGGGTCATTGTGTACATGTAGGATTATTGTGTACATGTAGGATTATTGTGTACATGTAGGATCATTGTGTACATGTAGGATTATTGTGTACATGTAGGATCATCGTGTACATGTAGGATTATTGTGTACATGTAGGGTCATTGTGTACATGTAGGATCATTGTGTACATGTAGGATTATTGTGTACATGTAGGATTATTGTGTACATGTAGGATCATCGTGTACATGTAGGATCATTGTGTACATGTAGGATTATTGTGTACATGTAGGATCATCGTGTACATGTAGGATTATTGTGTACATGTAGGGTCATTGTGTACATGTAGGATTATTGTGTACATGTAGGATCATTGTGTACATGTAGGATCATTGTGTACATGTAGGATCATTGTGTACATGTAGGATCATTGTGTACATGTAGGATCATTGTGTACATGTAGGATCATCGTGTACATGTAGGATCATTGTGTACATGTAGGATCATTGTGTACATGTAGGATCATTGTGTACATGTAGGATCATTGTGTACATGTAGGATCATCGTGTACATGTAGGATTATCGTGTACATGTAGGATTATCGTGTACATGTAGGATTATTGTGTACATGTAGGATCATCGTGTACATGTAGGGTCATCGTGTACATGTAGGGTCATCGTGTACATGTAGGGTCATTGTGTACATGTAGGATTATTGTGTACATGTAGGATTATTGTGTACATGTAGGATCATCGTGTACATGTAGGATTATCGTGTACATGTAGGATCATCGTGTACATGTAGGATTATTGTGTACATGTAGGATCATCGTGTACATGTAGGATCATCGTGTACATGTAGGGTCATCGTGTACATGTAGGATCATCGTGTACATGTAGGATCATCGTGTACATGTAGGGTCATTGTGTACATGTAGGGTCATTGTGTACATGTAGGATTATTGTGTACATGTAGGATCATCGTGTACATGTAGGATTATTGTGTACATGTAGGATCATCGTGTACATGTAGGATTATTGTGTACATGTAGGGTCATTGTGTACATGTAGGATTATTGTGTACATGTAGGATCATTGTGTACATGTAGGGTCATCGTGTACATGTAGGATTATTGTGTACATGTAGGATCATTGTGTACATGTAGGATTATTGTGTACATGTAGGATTATTGTGTACATGTAGGATCATTGTGTACATGTAGGGTCATCGTGTACATGTAGGATTATTGTGTACATGTAGGATCATTGTGTACATGTAGGATTATTGTGTACATGTAGGATTATTGTGTACATGTAGGATCATCGTGTACATGTAGGGTCATCGTGTACATGTAGGATCATCGTGTACATGTAGGATAATCCGTTTAAGATATTATTTAGTCATATATCATTGGTACCATATAAGTTTTACATACATATAAATATATAATATTATTTAGTGTTATATTGTGTAGCCCCAACCCCATGAAAGGCTCAATCATTATTTAAAAACCTATAGCTATAATACATGTTTCTTGCTTAAATCCTTATAAACTCGAATATTTGGTATACAGTATTGCTAAACATTCTTGTTGAGTATAGATGAGTTGAGACTGTATACATTCTTAAAACATTAAGACATGTAAACCAAATATCATTTTATTATTGCCTAACGTTACTCACAGCATGTTCAGTGTTTAGTGAACAAAGCAATGCTTTCACTGGTTTTCAAATCATGTGACCATACACGCATTACCTATATCTACCAGGCAAAGGACTGTCTTTACTTGATTCTAGGTTGTAAGTAAAGCGCTTGCCTGGTTTGATGCAGGAAAAGAAGGGATTATTTGCCATTTCCTTTCTTTATGGTCATCTTCTCGTCTTCACACAAGGAACTTCGAAGAATCCTGTCAGAGAAATTGAAAACCTTTTAATAGTATGTACCTTAGATTGTTTTTGAAAAATTTGAAAACCAAATGAAATTACATCAAAATAATGCATTGTGTTAAGAATCAAAATTTAGCACGCTGACGTAATCTTTAATTCATGAATTAAATCAAGCAAATAAAGCAAGTTCTATCAATCCTGCATGTGGATTGAGGAATTTAAAATGTTTACCCACACACTGAATTAATTGATAAAAAAAACCTTTCAATTGTAAAGACACATTACGTACTAAAATTTGTGTTATGCTCAATGAAATTTATTCCACATAGAATTTTCCCTTTTGCACAACAACTACAAGTCGTGATAGCGTCTGGTCTGAGATTTTGTAATGTTCTACATAAAAAGTCTGTGATACATTTATTAATATCTATAATTATAACAACATTCAAATGACCACTTGTTATGTAAAATCCTTTTATCTTTATAATGAAAAGTGGCCGATCCAGAGGGGGAGTTCCAGGGGTCAGAACCCCTCCTCCTTTCATTAGAAAATTTTGCTAAAAGAAGGTAAAAATAATGTATTTTGAAAGTGGAAACCTCCTTTGAAAACCAAAAATAATTGGTAAAACCTCCCCCTTTCAAAAATTCCTGGATCCACCTCTGGAAAATTGTTACATATCATATTCTTAGTCTGTATGAATATTATTCTTATCATTCATTATATACCGTACTCAGTTTATATTTGAATCTGACAGTAAGCTCATTACAACCTGTAAACCCATTACTGTCTACAACTGAGCCAATCACTGGACCACATGACATCATGCCTTGGTTCACACAGTAACAATCTGATGTGTGGTACAAACTTGGATACAGTGAATTTATCATTATAACAAATCTTTTCTTCAACAGCCATAATAGTTTTTGACAATTTCAGATAAAGCATACACAGGTACATATATGTAAACTTTGGTATCTCGAACACTGATATGTCAAATACCACGGATGTCTCGAAGTGAGTCGACGGTCCCGGCCAGTTTTACTATATTTATGATTTTAAAAAAACCTGGTATCTCGAACACGGAAATCTCGAATACCTGGCTTATCTTGAAGTAGATTTACTAAAAAAAGTAACTTTTGAGTGTGACGAAAAAAACCCCCAAAAAATTGCGATTTTGGCGATAAAATTATTTCAGTTGGCGGATTTTAATCGGGTCGGTCGGGTAAGGGGAAACAAACTTAATTTTAATTTTGGCCTAATAGAAGTCAAACAAAGACACAGAATCCAAGGAAGCGATATTTCCCATTTCCGTCTTCATCATTATCACAGTGATCGGTTTATCATTTACAAGCGTAACAGAAATCCGGGCATCAGAAATACTGAACTGAACGTGATAATTGATTATCGCTATGATAAACGACCGAAATTTGTAAAATGTAAGTGTTGCAATATCAAATAAAGTAATAGATCGATATACAATATATACATGCAAACGTATTTAAAAAATTCCTAACGTCAAACTAAACTTTTAAAAGGGGTATTTATTTACCTGTCAAATAAAACATGCAACATAAAACATAACACACTATTGGTGTCAAATTCATTAACTTTGATTTCTCGAACCTTCGGATATCTGAAGGTTTTTTTGGTCCTAACAAGTTTTGAATTCGGGTGATGAAACAGCGTATTAGAAACTTACTGAGCACATTCACTTAAGCAGTGATGAATATTCGTCCCACTCCAGCATGTAAACAAGTTGTTTTGTGCCTTACTAAGTACAGGAGTTCTTCAAAGGGAAATAACTCGAACGTATCTCAAAAGCGGTGCATTGCAATAGGTCACGTGAGTTTACTCAAAAATGAAAATAAGCATGCTGTTGCTATCCTTATGGAATTATCGAAAGCCTTTGACTGCCTCCCTCCCAACCTCATTCTACATAAACTAAAATCTTACAGTCTCTCCTCAACAAAATAAAAAATATCATTGATGAAAATATCAAACATTAAATGGTCCGAGTATAGAACCCTGCGGTAGCCCTATGAAAATATCAAGAAAGAAACTTATATTTTGGCCACTTTTTCTACAAGATAGGTAGATATGATATGTAGCAGATCTACGACAGGTGGAGAGAGTCAGTTTTGTACAACTATGTCGATGACAACACACTATTCCACTCTGATTCTGTTTTAGACAATGTTATTAATACACTTCAAATGGAAAGTGGCATTTTCATGAAATGCTAAACCAGAAAAATTTCAAGCAATCTCCCTCAGTAGAAAGACGCACAATAAAAATAAACTTTTAACCATGATTTTTAAGGTCCATTTTGGGTCAGAATTTCGGCCCTTTCCCCTCCTAAGAATTGCCATTTTCCCCCCAATTCATAGCTTGCACTTTTCCCAATAACAAAATTTTGAAAGGAGAATGTATTTGAAAAAAATAAATATTCGATGTGAATTATATACATAAGCCTTAACAAAGAGTTTGGGAATGATGATTTGGATAGAATAGTTGAAAAATTTTGAAGGTTAAGGAAAATTAGATGTGTAAAATAAAGATACATGTAATATAATGTTTGATATGATTTTAAAACTTATTTACGATGAAATGAATTTTTCCCAATTTCACTCAAATGTCGAAAATTTTTCCCAATTCAAAAGCCATAGGACCCTTGTAAAACATGTAGAAAAACCACTGTTTTAACTAATAAATAGAACAATGGTGCAGCCCTTGCCTGCGAGGAAGAAGTGAAGCTGCTTGGTGTTACTATTGATTTTAGTAGAAATTTTAATTCCCATATTTCAAATATTTGTAAGAAAGCAGCTCGTCAATTAAATGTACTAAAGTGTATATAGGGAAACATCTTTGTAAGTTGGGTAAACTCACCACGCATCTACCATTCTTTTATCATATCGTGTGCATACTTTGTTACTTAGCTATTGTAAATTGCTATAAATTTATTATCATCTATTTTACTTAATTTATTATAGTTTTCCTTTAAACATTTTTAGTTATAACAGATCTGTTATATTGCTTCTAAACAATTCCTACTGCTGTGGTTTAAAGGGACATGGACACAATTTGAGCTCAAAATTTCCAAATTTTATTTTTCCATTTTCAATGTTTAAGATGTTTAACTAAGGTATTTTTAATGGTCAGCAAAAATTTGAATGTCAGTTGTCGAGGTATATGGGAGATACAGAGTTCACAATTCTTTGTTATGTCAACAAGACTCGTGCCCTGTTTTTGTTTACATATAATCTAGATATACCAGTAAAAGTTTGTTTAAACCAGATTTTTCAATTTACAAGTTAATTCTGAACTTAATTTAATAGTGTCTAGTGTTTAGCACATCTCATTTTGTTTTAAACATGCTATTTTCTATCAAGCAATCTGTATGTAAACAAAAATATGGCACGATCCTTGTTTACATAACAAAGAATTGCAAGTGCTGTATCTCACTTATAACAAAACACTGATATTCAAATTTTAGTTCACCAGTGGAAATACGCTGGTTAAGCAATGTAAACAATAAAAATGGAAAAATAAAAATTGAGCTCAACCGTGTCCATGCTAGGGCTGAAACGATTCACCGAAATATCGATACTGTTCAATATAAACGCTTGATTCAATGTTTGATTCATTGCATCGATTTTCAATTCGATACATTTATTACAAATGGCCCTTTAACGGGTTCAGTAGAGTACATCAGACTTGGCCTGTACTTCTTATTTTTACCTGCATGGGGAACAAAACTGCCCCGAATAATGATTAGACTGTTGTTTGCCTTGAGGTTGACGAAAATAATAATGAACTTTATCAGTTTAAACTACAGAGCCAACAGGCATCTTGCCATCTGGCAGTTTGAAAAATTTTGCTTTTAAAATTATGATTTTTAATTTTGGAAATCAATTTTTTCTTCAATTCACTCGGATGCTTTTGTTGGTTTCTTCTGTAAATTGTATCATATTGAAAGTATGGAATCGTGGCATAAGTATTGCAATATGTACCGTATCATGAAGGGGGCGAATTGTTTCAGCCATAGTCCATGCCCCTTTGAATTTAGTCCTAGAGATTAAATTTTATAATCACTGTGATAGGCTTTTGTTTGATTCGTATTTAATTTTTAACTTCTGAAATTGTCTATTTATATAGTTATTAGTATGCATTGATGTATATGTGTTTCTGCATGCTAACCAGGGATCAACATTAACGGTTGTCCGATTGCCTGGGACAAGTGAAGACCCAGTTCGGACAAGTGAAACTCAATACACTGTACATACTTGTCCAATTGGGCAAGTGATATTTCAGTAAGAAATGTGATTAAGCTTGATAAACATTGAATATTGGAATATAAAGTCTAACTCCATAGTTTTTGTTTTCTGTACGGAATCATCCATTGTTTATTAATAGCGAAAAACCCTTTCTAGTAGGTCATATCATATTTTGATAATCTCCCTCAATTCAATTTACATCTTTGTCAAATCTTCAATTAAGTTTTAATGTGAATAGTCTACCAAAACATTGGATTGCATTGCATAGAGAAAATTCGAAATATCAATCAATGTGCGATGAAAAACTAAACACTCACTAAATAAGTATGTATGCAGTTTGCAAGATTTATGGCCATTGTTAGACCTTTAGACAAACAGATAGTAACCGTGAGATGTGTGTGCATCATACGATTTTCATCGAGAAAACCTGGTTTACCTGTTAATTTGTCTCTACATTTTTGTAATAGAATGGGCCTACTCCACTATATTATATATTTATTCTGTTGTTTCATGACTTACCTATCACAACTGGAGCCGGGATGAATAAATATTATTAACACATTCTTATGATTCTACCAAAAATGATGAAACATAAAAATATCTATTTTGAACTGCCGCCATTAAATTATATAATTAAATCGTTCATATTTTTGTCGTTAAAAATTAACTATGTCGTACATTGTATTTTCGCACGCTGCACGTACAGATATTTTCTACATGTTTTGTATGATAAATATGTAATAGATGTTTTCTTGTCTGGTCCCCGCCCGCCACTCTTTGATCACTCGTGAGTGATCAAAGTCTGGCGGGGGGCGGACCAGACTTATTCTACTTTCGTTTTAACCTATTATAGTATGCAATCTATCGATTATATTCCAGTATGAGTATGCCTATCTATTCGAAGAAAATGTCGTATAGCGAGGATTTTGCTGATGGTCTCCAAAAGCAGAGGGGAAGTGAGAAGTTCTGTGATGTTGTTTTAGTGGCAGATGATGAGACTTTTCCCTGCCATAAGGTCGTTTTGGCGGCTTTGTCAGAATTCTTTGAAACAATGTTCGACAGCCCCTTCAAGGTAGGATGTTGTTAAAACGTGGAACGGAAAACGGAACGGAAAATATTGTATGTAATATTTGATATTATGAGGAGGTCAGCATTTTGTCATTTTCTAATCTACATTATTTTATAAAATTTATTCACATTGCAACCAGAACTTCTTGTTGATGAGGAAAATATGTTTTACCATTACACTATATGATTTGTCTGATGAAGTTGCTATAAATAGCACTACTAAGCATGGCAATTATTGTGAAGCATCTACATGTATGCTGATGAAAAGCAATAAATCATTTAATTTCCTATCAATACGAACAGAACTTAGGGAAAGTATGATCTAACACCCCATAGGATTTTAATGATGCATTAGTGTTTTGGGCACTTTTGGGGGTGTTTTCGATAATAACCTTGTGTTTTAGCTCACCTGAGCCAAAGTGAGCCTTTGGCTCAGGTGAGCTTTTCTAATCAAATGTAGTGGTCAGCCGGATTCGATCGCCGACTGACCAGTTAGCTCAGTTGGTAGAACACCTGACTAGAGATTCAGAGGGCCTGGGTTCGAATCCTGGTCTGGTCCATTGTATTTTATCCCTTCTCATTACATTTGGTGCTGTTGACTACCCCTGGATTTGCAGGTTGTCCTGCCAGGGGTGAAAAGAACCCGGGTTGTGTGTGTCTTTGAGGGCGAAGACAATTTAAGGAGGGAGGAATGTAGCGGTCAACCAGATTCGATTGCCGGTGGCTAGTTAGCTCAGTTGGTAGAGCACTTGACTAGAGATTCAGGGGGCCTGGGTTCGAATCCTGGTCTGGTCCATTGCATTTTCTCCCTTCCTGTTACACAAAATTTGTCTGTTGTCTGTCGTCATTGTCATCATTGGCATAAGCTTTTCACATTTTCATCTTCTTCTTCAGAACCACTGGGCAAATTTCAACCAAACATCCTTGGGTGAAGGGGATACAACTTTGTTCAAATGCAGGTCATGCCCCCTTCAAAGGGGAGATCATCATCACAAAAAATGCAAAAAAATAGGGGACCGGGTCATTTAAATATCTTCTCAAGAACCACTGGGCCAGAAAAGCTGAAATTTACATGAAAGCTTCCTGACAAAGTGGAGATTCAAATTTGTAAAAATCATGACCCCCAGGGATATATTGGGGCCACATCACGAAAATAAACAAACTGTGTGTAGTCAGGTTGGCTGAGCGGATTTTTGATGCAAAGCATCTGCGAAAGATGTGGATCCACTATTGAAATTTTTTTTGAGGGTTGTAGACTTAATTAGAAAAACATTTATTGATGGACATGTGTTGTGTTGGACCCTTGAACCAAAATGCTACAATCTCGGGCAATAATTTGATCTCCAGTTCCAACAAAACACGTTTCCCTCAAATTCAGTCAATAATTTCATGTACAGTGCTACATGATATGATGCCTGCATTTACTTGCATGTGTTATTTATGGGGGGGGGATCAAGATAAAAGCAAGATCCTGTAGGAGAACATTTTTTGGTGGAAAGGGAGAGGAAAGAGGTGATCAAGGGATAGGAGGAGGGGGGGGGAGAGAAGCAAAGACATTAATACCTTTGGCCTCTAATTGTTTGGTAGAATACATTGCAGGACGGTGGAACTAGATAGGGGAGTGGTTATAGTGTGTAGTGATGTACTTGATTTTGACGATTTTGCAGGTGAAATGACAATAATTTCACTTAAAATTATATCAAAATACTGAAAGAAGCAATAGCAGATCTTATTGAGCGTAGTCTATTCTATAGTGAGACTTGTCAGACTTACCCATACCAAGACTTCTGCAGAGTCTCATATAAGTTCCTGTTTAATTATTCTCTACTCAGGCGCCCAGAAATACAAACCAAATAGAGGTGTAAGTTCCGTTATATACTAGTTCTAGTAGACAAATGGTTTTACTTAAAAGAGGAGTGCATGTCTGACTGCAGTGTTTTTCACACCGTTGAGGCATCACCAAGAGAGGGTTTTCTTAATTTAAGGTTTATTACAGGACTTTGCAAGAGGTTACACCATGAAAACTCTATTTCGAGTTTAAGCTTTTAATGTCGTTATCATTATTTTTTAGGAAGAAAAACAGAGAGAAGTGGTTATAGACTTGAGTCCCGAGCAATGCCGAACTCTTCTAGATTTTATATACACAGGTAAAAATGTTTGGGAAACAGTGGATGACGCCATTGATATGCTGCACTTATCACATATGTACCAGATACGTTCTCTAAGAGAACAATGTTTGAAGTTCTTATACGATAATATTGACAAAGAGTATTCCTTGCGGCTGTGGGATGTCGCAAAACTTCTGGACCTCAGAGATTTAGAGGAAAAATCTTCCACGATCATTTCAAAAGAATTCGCCTTGTTGTCTACAACAGAGGAATTCCTGCAGTTAAATCGACCCGAAGTTGTTGTAGAATTGCTGGGAAAAAAAGATCTGAATGCGGAGGAGGAAACCATTGTGAAAGCTGGATTGAGCTGGATCGAAAGTGACTTTGTAAACAGAGAAATTCATTCAGATGTTATATGCAAAGCGCTAAAGACCAGTAGTGACATATTAAGTGACTTGCTCTCCGAATGTGACTTTCCGCAGCTAAGAAAGAGTGGCATTTTTACGGAGGCGATGAGCAAATATGGACAGACACAGAAGGCAGACTGGGCAAGTCTAAACTTAGAAGAATGTTTGGTTGTTTTGGGCGGGAACGACGAGGGCAGCAATAGAAATGTCATCTGCTTCGGATTTCGTCAGAAAAAATGGTTTACACTGCCACCCATGCAGTATGATCCCAAAATGTATTTCTCAGTATGCACTGATCGGTGTAAATTATATGTGTCAGGAGGTTTTGGAAAAGGAACAGGTTTCTGTGTTTATGACGCTAAAGAAAATACTTGGAGAAATCTTCTCGATCTCTTATCTCCTCGACAAAACCA